>NW_019154092.1:29215510-29258849 GCF_002288905.1 Enhydra lutris kenyoni
AGAAAGAAAGAAAGGATTTTGAGTAGGTTCCCTAGGCCAGGAACTCCAATAGCACTTAGCCTGAGATGATCCATTATAGTGAACATTTTTAACATGGATGAAAGGAGATGACATCATTTGGGTCATCTTTGAATGTAAGGTTTGAGGGATAAGACATCCTAGATTAATTCAAGACAGAATTAAGTGAAGGGCTCCACTGAAGTCAAGTGAAAATCAGGTTTGTTTGTTTTCTAAAGATTTTATTTATTTACTTGTCAGAGTGAGAACACAAGCAGGGGAAGGAGCAGACAGAGGGAGAAGCAGGTTCCCTGCTGAGCAAGGAGCCCAATGCGGGACTCAATTCCAGGACCCTGGGATCATGACCTGAGCTGAAGACAGATGCCTAACCGACCAAACCATCCAGGTGTCCCTGAAAATCAGGTTTTAACAACCAAAATAAGGGGCCTGAATGGGGGGGTACAGGGTGCTCCTTGTTGCGCCCACAGGAAGAAGCAATGACAGTCCCCAGCATTTGTTCTTTTTCTGGTCAGAGCTTGGGTGAGTTGCAGAATCAGAATGTACCTTGAGGATTTTTCAAAGGATGACATTTTATCATTTTATTGTATTTTAACTCTTGAATCATTAAGTTTTGGCTACGGGTCAATATTCCGTGAAGTCAGCTGTTACACTGAAAAAGAAGGCGGCTTTCCTAATCAGGGGATCTGGTTGGCAGGCCAGCTTCTTGGGCCCCGGGCTAATCCTTTAACTTCTCCTCAACATGGAGAGTGCAGGTGCCTATTTTCGTTCTTTACAGATTTATTGTGATGATCAAATAAAGTAATATGATAAACTATAAATATAGCTATATAGTCATTCAAAGTAATATGAATGAAAAAAACTGTGAAAAACTGTGATTCACCATTGGCATGTAAGGTTGATCTGAGTTCATTTTTACATTCAGAGAATTTTCTGTCATCCGTTCCCTTCCCCTGTTCTACGAAGTCAGCAACATTGGCTCACTTTAACGAACGAGGCTGTTCTTAAATGGATCACCATAGGAAAAATGAGTCTGTTCTGCAAACACCGATTAACAGAGAAGTGACCATTGCCTCTTGGCAAGTTACCCACACCCCTCCATCACCCTGCCTGCCAGCTCCCATTCTGCCCAGCAGTTACATAACCCTAATTCCACCAAGTTCCTCTGATGTTGAAGATTAGGTTAACTTGGTTTCCCATAAGCCAGAGGCCCAATGTCACTGTTAACGAGGACGCTGGAACAAACTACACAATGATTACAGTCCCCTCCTCCTGCCAATTGACAAGAACTACCCAACTAGAACCACAAAGAGAGAAAGAGAGAGAGAGAGAGAGAGTGTGCACAGGAAAATCTGACCTAATGGCAAAGGAATGCATCCCCCTCCTCCAAGCAAACACAAATGTGTATCTAGTTATCAAAGAACTGTCCAGAAGGGTTAGCAAGCTCTGGTGTGCGGAGCCCACTGACCTGTCACTCACCAGCCCCGAAGGTTCAGATAGGAACTCAAAGGACATAGGAGTGGAAACGATAGTGGGATTTTGGTGTGTTTTTTTTTAAGAGTGAGATACTGGAAGCTGGCTCCCGTTCCATGGTGACGGGCCTTCCTTTAAATACAACCAGCAGCGAGAGCTGAGAATGACTGCTATACTTGAATGCCAAATAAACACAAAATGACAAGCACAGATTTTTGGCTTTATATTAAAGCTTGGTTTTTCAACAACCCCTTTTGTTGCTTCTAAAGACAATGGTCACAGTGTTTCTGCGCCAGATCCTGGACCTCTGAGCATAGGCTCCCTCGCCGCACCCAACCCCAGTTCCCTCCACAAGCACGGTGAGTGTCCTTTTTGGGTTTGAAAACAAGCCATCTCTCCCCTCCTGGCCGGTTGCTCTGGAAATCCTTGTTTATTGTAACTACAGAGGAGTGGCGTAGAAAACTGGGAATGCGCAGGCCAAGCCCAGGGTAGTCTGATGAGGGAAGCGCTTGGGTTTTCTACTGGTTGGGAAACAGTAGCTTAAATTGGGCGTTCTGCAAGGCTGTCCTCCAAGGGAGCCACTGGGGGAAGCGGAGGATTGACCCATTTCATTAGTTCATCGGAGGGTTCGTTTTTTCTAATTGGTGTTTATCAGTTATTTCTCTGTCTCCTAGGCTGAACAACAATTGATATAAGTGGATGGAACCAGTGGGCTTTCTGCTCTCCTTCCCACCTAATAGTTAAAACAGTCCTCAAATTCTCTTACAGAGCCGAGTAAATATCTCAGATGTCTACACAGGTAAGTACCTAAGTGCGGATGCGTGGGTCACTCCAGTGAGAACCCCGTCTGGTCGTGTCCGTCACCTCCCCGCCTTTGTTAAGCTTCCACACCAGGGTTTCACAGCTCTGTTGTAGAAACATTTAAACACTGGGGTACATATTCCTTACTCTTCCTTATCCTCTCACAAGGGGTTTTCTATGTTTTGTTTTTTGCTGGTTTTTAACCCCAAGGAGGAGAATTGGATTCAAAGTTGTGCACTACTATCTTAATTGTTATTTCTATAACATAATTCTCTTTCTAATCATTTGCTTTGATCAGCTTAGTACATCGTTAAGAGAAATGATGTCAGGGATGCCTGGGTGGCTCAGCCGGTTAAGCATATGCCTTCGGCTCAGGTCACAATCCCGGAGTCCCACGATCGAGTCCCGTGATCAAGTCCCGCGTCAGGTTCCAGCTCCACAGGGAGTCTGCTTCTCCTTCTGACCTTCTCCCTTCTCGTGCTCTCTCTCACTCTCTTTCAAATAAATAAATAAAATTTTTTAAAAAGAGAGAGAGAGAAATGAGGTAAGCATAAAGCGGCATTCACTACCAGGTTTCCATGACCTCCAAATCTGTAACAAAAGTAACCTACTGGACTTAATGCCAAATGTCACGCCTTCACATTTTGTCTTTGTGAAAAAGGGACAGTTACGGCCCCCGACGGTGCCTCCTATCTCTGTAACTCTTGCCTTTCAAGGTCCCCCTGAAATCATTGTCAGGCTTGATCAGTAGGACCATCCTGACGAGGGGTTTTCATCATCTCCATTTTATAGATGAGAAAACGGAGTCTTGGAAAAACAAGGACATTTCCTAACAGCTATGCTATCTATCCAGGTGGCAGGATTGTGATCCAAGCCCCTATCTCCTTGTAACTTATCTAATGACCACTTAAGCGGTGTGGGCTGTAAGAGCAACAGGAAAGAGAAATAATACATTTGTAAACCACCTAGTGGAGCTGGATATATTATATACTGCTTGTTGAGGCTTAGGGAAGAACACATTTCTTCTTCAAGTTCAAACAGCTACCTTGTGTCAGACCGGGACTCCTTACCCATTCAGAGTATGAGAGTCCAATCACTCCAAGAATTATCTGAAGAAGTCATTCTCAGTATAATTTCTGTTTATTTATTCATGCATTTATTCACTCACTCCCCCCCTTTTTTTTTAAAAGATTTTATTCATTTATTTGAGCGAGAGATCGAGAGAGAGAACATGAGTAGGGGTTAGGGAAAGGGAGAAGCAGTCTCCCTGCTGAGCAGGGAGCTGGACCAGGACTGGATCCCCAGGACCCTGGGATCATAATGTTAGGTTGCTCCCGCCGGCGATAATAAGAAAGGCTACGAGGCAAATGGATCCGAGAGATGAACTTTATTGCAAGCACCCTCGGGAGAGGTTCCGAGACTTACAGAAAGAGAGAGAGAGAGAGTTGGGGAAGTCGCGCTGGGAGGGAGTTGGCGAGGGCCTTTTATCGGGTCAAGGTAGGGCATGGCCTCGCGTCCATATATGGCAAGGTATGTGGTGATCCGAGGGTATGAGGCGGGGAGAGTCCGTGATGGGCAGTTCCCAGCTGGGAAGTTCCTGGGTGGAAAGTTTCAATTTCCTGAGAGGTGGAGGCCGCAATGAAGTTGGCGGGAAAGTCCGCCATCTTGGATAGGGTTGGCGGGAAAATCCGCCATTTCGGAGCCCCGGTTTTCCCAGCCGGCCCGTCACATAATCCATGAGCTGTGAGCCGAAGGCAGACACGCTCAACCAACTCAGCCCCCCAGGCGCTCCCACTCACTCACTTTTTTACTTATTTGCTTATTTCTTCACCTACTTATTTATATTGGGAAAACGTTGCTTTCTCTATTACTTGCACTAACCAGCCTCAGCAAACTTGATAAAATAGTTTAACATGTAAAGTATAAGAAATAAGGGGGGTAGGGACAGGGTGGCTGGGTTATGGACATTGGAGAGGGTATGTGCTATGGTGAGGGCTGTGAGGTGTGTAAACCTGGTGATTCACAGACCTGTACCCCTGGGGCTAATAATACATTATATGTTAATAAAAAATTATTTTCAAAAAGTATAAGAAATAATAATTTCAGGCAAACTAAGGTAGGAAAACTAACAAAAATTAATATGATGCTTAGCAACCGCACCGTTCTAAGCAATTTTACAGACATCCATAGCTAGCTTCAGTGAAATATATGTATTTGTCCCTTTTCATATTAACCTACTTCCAACTCAAATTTTACTAGCTCTAAAGAAGCTAAATGCACTCTAAAGAAGGCATCATTTGGATGTCTGGGTGGCTCAGTTGATTAAGCATCTTCCTCAGGCTCAGGTCATGATCCCTGAGTCACAGGATCAAATCCCACCTCCCTCCAGCCCCTCCGGAGTCCAGCAGCTGGGGGTCCTTGCTCAGTGGGGAACCTGTTTCTCCCTCTGACCCTCCCCTCTATCACCCTTTATCTGTCTCTCTCTTACAGATAAATAAATAAAATCTAAAAAAAACAAAAATAGAGAAGGCATTGTTTATAATTCTACTACCTCATTCAGCATTTGTGGTAGAATCATCATAATTCATTTCACAAATGCAAAGAATCATATGTATCGAAATTACATTGAAATTTTTAAAAATAGTACACTGCAAACTAAAAGGCAGTTTATCACATCCTTAAATGAAGGATTTCATTATAGAAATCATTTTCTATCAGAAGTTCTGAATATTCCTACATGAAGCATGAAGCCCAACAGGAAACAGAAGCTGATGTTATTAGAAGACATTTATTCTTGGCCAATACATTCTCTACTTTTTTGTGTGCACTCAAACTAAACTCTGGGTATGGTAGAATTAGATAAATGCTAAAGTTTCTCCATGAATCCAATGAACTACAGACCAGAAGCTTCATTAAAAGCCAAATTCTTCTTCTGTGTACCCTCTTGTTCCTCAGCCAGGATTTTCTGAACGAAGGGAAACAGCAAGCTCCAAACCACAGCCATAAGGATTCCTCTGGTTTAATCTGTTCAAAGGCCTGGGCCATGGTAAGTAATCACCTGTAGATAAACTTCACATTGGCTAAAACTCCAGTTTTCAGAACAAAATACCAGGAGAAGATGAAAGAAAAAAAATCTGAGTGTTTGCTTGACTTGTCCTCATTGGTGATACAGATTGAATGCATCTTTGGGACTAGAAAACTTTAACCAGTCAACACCATCTTCCTCAGGGATGGTCTCTAATTAACAGGGAAGGGGGACAATACACAACTCAGACAGTCACAACAATAATCTGAAGAAGGAAGGAACTGATGAGACCATTACTTTCTTTTTTATTAGGATTCTTTTGTGGGGTGCCTGGGTGGCTCATTGCTTAAGGATCTGCCTTAGGCTCAGGTCCTGATCTCAGGATCCTAGCATCAAGCCCCACTCAGATCTCCCTGCTCAGTGGGGAGTCTGCCCCTCTCTCTGAGACTTTCAAATAAATAAAATCTTTTTTTTTTTTTAAGTGTTCTTCTTTTCCTAAACATGTTCTTTCAGACTTTGCCAATTTTTTTTTACTTCTGTTACTGTAAGTGTTGTATTTACTAAAGGAAATATAAACATTCAAGCACTGAATAAAGGATAATCTTGAGGAAAACAGCATTCACTTAGGAGATACTAGGAATATCATTTAAGTATCATTTTGAGGAGAAAAAAATACCCTAGAAAGTCAACTTGTGTCTCTTCCAAAATTGTTCTCACAGACCTCATCTGTAAATCCAGGCTATTTGTGTTTTTTGTATTGATAATGGCCACTCCAAAAAGTAAAATTAGACCCCTATACAACTAACCACCCCCCCACCCCCCCAACCACCACTAACCTAAATCCTAGTAAAATTGAATTAAACTTGACTGTAAATAGTTTCAAAAACCAAGGGAGGGGCAGGTGGTTGGCTAGGAGACAAACTTTCCAAGCTTCCCTCCTGGGCACTTGGATTTGATCCTGTGCCTCCAGCAGTTTCCTATTATCTTTCTTTCTTTTCTTAGAAATTCTCTTCAGAAACCCCTTCAAGTCCCCTCCCTTTCCTCCATCCCCCACTTGCCTGTGAGCCCAACCTGTCCATAAGCCTGAGCTTCGAAGTCAGCCTCTGCTTGTGCTCTGGGCTGTCAGGTACCATTGGTTAATGAGCTTTTTTAGGCAAACTATTGGAAGGAACTGCTAGAGGTTTTGTTGAGTTTTTTTTTTTTTTCCTTAAGATAAATAAAACAATTTTTATTCCTCATGTAGCCATCTAGAGATAAGAGAATTAAACTGATTAAAAAACAACAACAACAACTATGATCTTTTCATTGCATATCTTTCCTGGATACCACCTCCAGCAAAAGAATCTCAAATCTTAATCTCAAAATCTCTAGTGCTACCTCACCTAGGGCTTTGTAATCTCTCTGTTGCAGACCTTCCTCCACCCGTTTCCTGGGGCTTCTTCAACAGCAGCAGGCATGCCTTTGATCAGAATTTCAGTTCAGCTACCAGCTGGATGCACATTCCCAACGCCCCAGTGCTTTGCTTTCTGGCTGCCCAGAGTGATCCCACCGCCCAGAGAAGGAAGCAAGGACATCAGAGCAAATCTTGGCCCCTTTTGCAGCAGAGAGAATGCTTTTTGGAATCTCATACTGGAACCTTGAAAGATCTCCCCATGCAGAGATATATCTACACAACACACACACACACACACACACACACACACACACACACACAAAGTAATTTAAGACCAGAAAGGTTTAAAGAGAATTAGGAACTCTAAGAAATTATTTTAAGGAACTATCATTCCAAAAAAATAATAAGCAAGAGCAAATTTTGGTAATTAAGCAGTGGCTTAGATCTGGGTCCTACTCTGTTTATATTGATTTTTCCTTCTGAGTGTACCCGGGGCTCAGGGGCGCAGACAGACCAGGCTGGGCCGGCTCCCCGCTGACAGAATCCAAAGGCAGAGAGACGAGTGTGGTGAGACAAGAAAGGAACTTCTTTCAGGGGAGCTGACACAGGAAAACAGCAGCTAGTGTTTCAAAGACTTTACTGGAAGGGTCCAAAAATGCTTCCAGGTCTATATAAGAAAGGGGGGTGGGGGGTGGCAAAGGTGGGTGGGTCCTCACAGGTGGGCAGTGAAGGTCAGATCCGTCAAGGCCTTAGACTCCAGCATGGGCGGAGTCTTGCTGGCTCAGGGCAGCCCTTACTGCTGAGGGGGCAGTCTCCGTGCCCACCAGGCAATGCTTTGCTCTTAGGGTCTTCCTCCTGAGCCAAAAGACAAATTGGAAAGAAGAACCCAACTAGAAAGCTTGGGTTCAAAATGGAGGCAACCCTCTTTCATGAGCACTTGACTCCATACAGTTAACTTCAGTGCCCATCTTTGATCTCCGTTTCATTCTGACTCTTTTCAGGTTTTGGGACCTCAGCTTGCCTAGACCCTCTCTGATGTGGGAACTTCTGTCCCAACAAACTCCCCATACTCCATGCTTCCATTTCTAACCTCAGAGATACACCCCGCACACCCAAGTCCCAAGAGGCTCTGCCTCAGTCTTCCCCATCCCTTGGGGAAGGAGGAGTGGCTTACAGACTGCCCATTGCCCATGACCCCTCTCCATGCAAAGGGAAAACTGCCTCATACAATGAAGGGAAGAGGCAGCATTGCACTTAAAAGAAGCTATAACCGCAGAGGAATGAGGCATGGAGGAGAAACTACTAGCATGTGTCTCTATAGGACTGGACAGGACATTTCTCGAAGTTGCCCCAGGACACCACATTTACTCTTCTGCTGCACTCTGTGCACCAACCCACTCCCTGTCCTGTTAGGATGTTCCCCAAGTCACCAAATCTACCACGGAAAACCCATGACAAGCTAGTTCGAGTTGAAAGGAAAATCTCCAATTTCTTTTCCTGGCACCCGGTTCAAGACAGCAACGGTTCTCTGCTGGGTGCAAGAGAGAGCAGGAAACCGCTGTTCCGGACCGAGACTAGTGAACAGGGAAACTGTTTTTTAAAATGACGAGCCACTCGTGGAAGTTTTGGTATCATTTCCTCCAAGGACTGGTAATTATTTCAGAAGAAAACATCAGAAATAGTACTAACCCCAAACCTGGTAAAGAGAAATTCTTGAACATTATCCACGAATGGGGATCATCAGCCCTTGGATAATGAAATCGAATACTTTTGTTAGAATGGGGATCCCCCCCTTTTTTATAGAAAAGACTAATTATACTTTAGTCTAGAACGATTCTCTCCTTACCGTGCTGTTCTCTTCTTAGAGCAAAACACATGAGTGTGTTGTTATGGGAGGAGAACTTTGACCTGGGAAGGGTATTTAGGCATTCTCCCAGACAAGCTGTTGACTTCCACAAAAAATTGGCAAAGGACAGAGCCATCTGGGATAAAATGTTATGCACATTGTTGGTGGCTTACTCTTAGGAGTATATTTCAGTTTCAGACCACAAAAACCACGACATTATGCAGCTAATAGAGGCTATTTTGTATTCATCACAGACGGAGAAGGATCCCAGGATGGGTCCATTCGTTTCATCTATTTCAAAAATCTGAAACATTATTTTTCAGATGAGCATTTGGTGCAACTATCCACTTCCCCAGTTTTAGAGTTTCCTATACAGAGCATCCTCTGTCCCTACATCCTGTGGTACACTGGGCAGTGGAGACCGTCAGCAGACTTAACAATGGGTTATGTAGGTTCTGGTGATGACATCACCACAACTTACTATGGGAGGCTCTACAAGACACTTAATATTCCCAGATCCATTAGTTAAGATAAGATTAGCTGTAGAACAAACACCAAAATTTCATTGGTAATAAAATACTGCTACTTGCTCATGACAGTTCGGTATCGGCATTCCTAGGGAGCAGGCAGCCTTCCCTCCCATGGTGATTCAGAGAGCCCATCTCTCTGAGCTTTCAAATTCCTCCATCCATGAGGGCATCAAAGTCCTCTGCTTCTTGCTCTTGGAAAGGGAAAAAGAATATGGGAAAATCCCACCCACTCTGTAAGAGTCTGGCGGGAAAGGGACGCATCCTCACTTCTGCTCTAATCCAATGTCGAGAACAAGACATATGGCCGTGGAGCCGGCAAGGACAGGAACCAGAGACTGAGAAACACGGTCCAGCCTGGGACAGCAGGAATTTGGGGTGCACAGCTATAAAAGTTTGCCACACTAAACCTCTACTTCTTCATCTGTGAAATGGTAATAACAGTTTCTGCCCTGCCACCCCACACAGAGACATTGCGGGAAAAGCAGTAATAAATGTTAACATGTTTTGAAAGTGGTTCCAGAGAATCACAGCCCCACAAGAGAGTATTGTCCCTTCTAGCTATGAACTTGTTTGTGCCTTTCAGCATTGCAAGATTCGAGTCCACGTTCAACTGCTAGAGTTAGTTGTCAAAGCACACGCTTTTGTCCCGATATCCATTGCCCTTCCCTTCTGGGAGCTTTTGACCAAGTCCATCCCCGACTCCACGAGACCACATACTTTCTTGGTGTCAGCATCCTGGCGTTCTCCTGGTCTCCCCACTTCCTCACCGCCCCTTCTTAGTCCACTCTCAACCTTCTCGCAGATGTTTCTCAGGACCCTCCCTGGACCCTATCTCTCACCACATTCATTCCCCAGACAGTCGTGTCCTTGCCGGTGGCGGCATGCCGAGGACCCTAAAAGTGTACCTTGACACCAAGCTGCTCTTCTGGGCTTCACACTCCCATGGACCACAGGGCCCTTGATACCTCCGTCTGAGTGTTTCTTGGGCAGCTCAGACTTCACATGGCCAAGACAGAGCTCCTGACTTTCCCTCCCTAAACCATTCCTCTGCAAATCTTCCCACATATAATCCTCCATCTTCACAAATGACATCCAGTACTCAAATTCAAAAACTCAGAATCGTGTTTTACTCCTTCCTTTCTCTCACTTCCTGTTGGTAAATCCTACTGGCTTTACCACACCCTCCCCCAAAATGAAATGCCTTCTGCCTGTCCACTTCTATCTAGCTGCTGTCTCCCTAATACTAGCTACTGTCTTATCCCACCCAGATTGCTACAGAAGTTTCTGAAGTAATTACTGAAGTTTAAGTCTTACACCTTAACGCATTCTCCCCAGAGCAGCAAGAGTCATCTTTTTAAAACATACAGACTCTGGAGAGCAGAGGCATGAGGTGGAGAGCAGGACTGGGGTGGCCTGTGTCATTTGAGGCTTTGACTCTGGCCATGCCCGATATGTAATCACTCCCTGGACTTCCTGCTCACGCAGCCAAACTTCCCGTCTGCTTTTGCTGGTTTGAGTTTGTGTTAGATTACGCTCTTCCCCAGGATGTCCTCCCCTCCCCTCTTTTCCCAAGACGAGTTCCTGTCCCCACTATGTCTCAGTTTAAATGTCACCTGCTCTGAGACACCTTTCCTGAACATTCTGCTTAAAATGATCTCTTCTTTGGAAAAGGCGCCTGGGTGGCTCAGTGGGTTAAGCCTCTACCTTCAGCTCAGGTCATAATCTCAGGGTCCTGGGATGGAGCCCCGCATCCAGCTCTCTGCTCAGTGGGGAGCCTGCCTACCCCTCCTTCTCTGCCTGCCTCTCTACCTACTTGTGATCTCTCTCTCTCTCTGCCAAATACATAAATAAAATCTTTAAAAAAAAAAAAAGATCTCCTCTTCAAGTCTGCTTTTCCATGTTTTAGCCCCTTGTTGGGTTCTTTTTGTGGGGTTTGGCTTGGGTTTTTTTTTTTTTTTTTCTTTATTGCCTCCTCATGCATAACATAACTTGTACCATTTCATTTATTTTTGTGTTTCTTTTAAAATCATTTCTCCCATTTGTAAAAGACAGGGGATAAGTGGTCTCAGGCTCCATTGCCCCCAGCTGGCATTGGCAGAATGTTGTCTGATCACATAACAGCCACCCACTATTTATTAAATAAATGAATACATGCACTGTGTCTTTGAGCACTGGATAATCTATATGCTTCAGAGAGGGAAAAAATATGAGTCAGCACATGATTTTTAGGTCTAGAAATGACTTTACTAGACTAAAAAGCCCTTCAGGAAAGTTTTACTGCATTTTCATTTCCTGCTCACCCCAAATACCTTGCATAATGCCTTCCTGATAACATGTGTACAATAACATAAATTTTTGCTCCCAGTTAAAATGCCAATTAAGTCAGCAAAGGAGCCAGGCAGTACTGAATTGTTAACAATATACCCAAAGCTACCATTCCTCCTCTCAGAATTTACCGTGAGAATCCAGCCGGGCCAGGTTGGCATCAGGGGAAGAAAATTCCCCAGGCAAGTGGGTTAGAGAGCTGTAAATATTTATTGAATGAATCATACGTTGCTGTAGCAAGTCAATTCCAGAAAGGGAGAGACAGAGACACAGGAAAATCTGAAACCCTCCGTCAGTGAGCCAGATAAGTAGAACCGGTCAGCAACTAAACCCAGAGCTGTGAAGTCCATTACGCTTCCCACACGTAAATTTTCAGTAATTCATGATGGCATTACGTAGCCCTCTTACCCTCTGATTCTCCCCGCCTCCTCGGGAGACCAGCCACAGAGCTGGGTCACAGGGGGGTTAGGAAAGTCAAGGGCTGGAATGTTGGAGCTATGAGATTTCAGCGAGGACTCAAAAGGTGAGTGCTCAGCTGTCTCTGTCAAGTCCTGTAATGTAATGAGATTTCCTCATCTGTTTCCTCATCTATAAAATAGGAATTAATAAGAAAGCTTACTCTGTGTACCTCACAAACTGTTTCTACAACATACTAATAAAAGTACTTTGTAAATTGTATAAATATTATCAAAATTCAGTTGCTAAACATAATCTTATTTTTTATTATTCTTTTATTACGTTTTTATTTTAATTGCAGTATAGTTAACATAGAGTGTAATATTAGTTTCAGGTGTACAAGATTGTGATTTAGCTCTTTCATACAATATCTGATACTCATCACAACAAGTGATGAGTAATCCCCATCACCTATTTCACCCATGCCCTCCCCCCCACCTTCCCTCTGGTAACCAGCAGTTCTCTATTGTTAAGAGTCTGTTTCTTGGTTTGTGTCCTTTTCCCTTGGCTCATTTGTTTTGTTTCTTAAATTCCACATACGAGAGAAATCATATGGTGTTTGTCTTTCTCTGATTGACTTAGTTATTGTAGCATTATACTCTCTAACTCCAGCCATGTAATTGCAAATTATCAAGATCTCATTTTTTATGGCTAAATAATATTCCATTATATGTAACACATTCCATTATATATATAACATATTCCATTATGTATAATATTGTATGTATACCAAACCTTTTTTATTTTTAATTTTTTATTATTATGTTCAATTAGCCAACATATAGTACAACTTTAGTATTCGATGTAGTGTTCAACGATTCATTAGTTGAGTATATCACCCAGTGCTTATCACAAAAACACATCTTTACCCGTTCATCTATCGATGGACTGGGCTGCTTCTATATCTTGATTAATATAGATAATGCTGCAATAAACATAAGGGTGCATGTATCCATTTGAATTAACGTTTTTGTATTTTGGGGGTAGATACCCAGTAATGTGATTACTAGATCGTAGGATAGTTCTAATTTTAACTTTTTGAGGAAGCTCCATATTGTTTTCCGCAGTGGCTGTGCCAGTTTGCATTCCCACCAATGGTGGACAAAGGTCCCTTTTTCTCAACATCTTCACCAACACTTGTTGTTTCTTGTCTTTTTGATTTTAGCTATTCTGACAGGTGTGAGGAGATACCTTTTTGTAGTTTTGATTTGCATTTCTCTGATGATGAGTGACACTGAGCGTCTTTTCATACGTCTGTTGGCCATCTGTGTGTTTTCTTTGGAGAAATGTGTTTACGTCTTCAGCCCATTTTTAATTAGATTATTTGTTATTTTCAGTGTTACTGGCACAAATCTGTACTCTGGTAGTTGCAGAGCTCTTTACTCACTTACATTCACCGCAAAGATGAAATTCATATAATTATATAGTTCTTTGTAGATACCTGAGAGCTAGTGAAAAAAAAAAAATATGATCCAACCACTTGTGCTGAAAGCACTTTTGGGAAAGAGTTCCAGATACTCACTAAACCTAAATGAAAGCCAGACTCTGGCTTTATTTCTTTTCTTCTTTTTGTCTAATGTTTGCCACATTAGACAAAACATGTGGTCCCTTTAAAAATGTTATCACACCGAGACTCATGAAAAAATTGATATATGAGATATCTGGACAATGTAGTCCTTTGAATAACAGGGAGAGTAGGTAGTTTACATAAAGTCCTCATTTCCCAACAGTAGGTCACAACTCAAATTGGAGTTGTGGGTAGCAAAGTGTTCTGGGGAAAAGATAGGCTCTCCAGCCTCCTGACCAATCATAGTAGACCAAGGAGAAAAACAGTGTCTGATGGAAAAGTGCTCAGAGGAATGAGCCCTGTACTAGCCCCACTTGTCCCCTTAGCCTCAGAAACAGTGAAAAGAGTAGAGGACCACATCCCCATTCAGGAGAAACCTGTGTGCTGTATGGGTTAAGTACAGGGCTTTGGTACCACCTAATAACTGTGCAACATTGTGACTCAGGCAATTGACTTAACCTCTCTGTGCCTTAGTTTCTTCATCTGTAAAATGGAAATAATGGAATACCTCTCAAAAGGATGATGCAAGGAATTAATAAGATAAAATGGTATGGAGTTAGCAACGTACCTGGCACACAGCAAGGGCTCAAAAAGGCCTGTTACTCCTAATATTACCGAATGGAGCAATAAAAACATGATTTTTATTTCCTTCTTAGACTTTAGGGTCACAAAGGCTTAATGCTGCTCAAGTTGACATTACAGTAAGAAACGCTGGGAAGAGAGTGCTTGGTGACTCAGTCGGTCAAGCATCTGCCTTCAGCTTAGGTCACAGGTCACAATCCCAGGGTCCTGGGATGGGCTCCTTGTTTTGCAGGGAGCCTGCTTCTCCCTCTGCCTGCCGCTCCTCCTGCTTATGCGCTCTTTCCCTCTCTCTCTGACATATGAATAGATCAATAAAATCTTTTAAAAAAGAAAAAAAGAAAAAAGAAAAGATGGGAAGTTATTTCCTAAGATAACCCTTTTGCTTGAAAGGACCCATCAATAACCCTGAATTTAACCTGTTCCAATAAAAATCATGTCAAAGTTTCAATGGATTCAGTTATCTGAAGGCTCTAATTTACAAAGTGAACATTCAGTTGCATTATTCATTTCTCTCTGATTAAATCGTCAATAATCCTAATGTAAACTATTAATCCATAGAGAAGCACCAAGGAGCACTTTTCTTTTGATGTTAGGTTTTAAGCTTCTACGGCGTTACCTTTAAGTTACATAAAGAGGTCTAATGTCTCCTGATCGTGAAAAAAATTAGTTCCTTGGACCCTTGATAGGATCCCTAGGCCATTTCTGCCCTGTCCCCAGTGGTCTGAAATGGCATTTTCTAGGCATTTTCCTTGAAAATAAATCCTTTTAATGCACTTTACCCCTTGGGTGACATCTGAGTATCCAGGCCAAAGAAGGCATCTGATTAAAACGTGGTTTGAAGATGAAGCCCAGAAATTTTAAATACATTTTCAGAGTTATTCTCAAGCTGTAAACATCTTTTGTTTTTACCGTAAATTTTTCCAGATTCTTATTTAGCAGTTCTCTCTTGAGCATAAGAAACAAAAAAATCTCAAATAATTTTAATCATGTATCTAACTCATTTGTTAATTTATTTATTCAACCATTCATTGTACATTTATTGATGTTACAGACAACGTATAAGCTTTACAAGAAACAGCCCTTGTAATGTATGTGATGATCCAGACACAACAAATAATTACAGTATAGTGTTATAAGTTCTTTCTTTCTCTTTTTCTTTCTTCCCTTTATTTATTTGAGAGAGAGAGTGTGTGAGTATACTAGAGTGTGAGCAGGGGGAGGAGCAGAGGCAGAGGAGAAGCAGGCTCCCTGCTGAAGGAGCGGAGCCCAGTGGGTTGGGGGGTGTCTCTATCCCACACCCTGAGATAGTGACCTGAGCCCAAAGCAAAAGTCCGACCCTTAACCGGCTAAGCTACCCAGGGGCCCCTTGTAAGTTCTTTAATAAAAATATGTGCCAAGTGGTAAGGAAGCTCAGAAGGAGTGATAATTTTTTCTGGAGGTGTTGGGAAGGGGTATTATGAAGTAGTGAGATAAGGTGGGTATTTACAATGAGTAGAAGTCAGATTGTAGAAACGAAGGAGGAAATCACTAATTATAAATGAAATAATGTTAACATGAGTTAACATTTAGACCACCGACTAGTACATGGTAAGTGCCATAGAGATGTTAGCTGATTTCAAGTATTACCATCCCACCACCATCATCTAGACAATAGGAGTTATTGGAGTGCTTACTGATGTTAGCTGGGTGACTGCCTCTCTTGATGTCATATTGCCCTCAACAGGTTCATCTGCAGTTTCAAAGGTCTATTTAATAAACACGACCTACTGCCATCTAGCACTCTTTCTCTGTCCAGCTAAAATATTGGGCCAAAAATATACACTTCATAATATGGGAAAAGTTTATTTAGAAGAGATCAAAATGGGAAAACCCGTGTTTAAGGTAAAAGAGAAAGAACTGAAGAATGGAGGGGAACAAAGTCAATGTGCTTAGGAGTTTCATCCCGGGGTATCTGATGGCAGTTGCAATGGAATGTCAAATGTTGGCTGTTTGTTAGCATAGAATTAGCTGTGTGGCAAAACCAGTAACAATGAGCTCTCCGTGGGTTAGCACAGAGCAAGTCTGCCATGAGTCTAGAGGCTCATAGAAAAACAATCCTTCTCCTAGGTCTAACAAAGATGAAAATGCCATGAGTCTAGAGGCTCTGCAGAACAGCTCCCCTCAAAGCAGCAGTCTGGGGACTCAGTCTAATACAACTATGCCAGCCAGAACGCATGGCTTCTGGGTCACCAGAAAGGGGAGGGAGAGACCTGGAGAGTCACACCCCTGTTAATAAGTGCTTTGACCTCACAGTGCCCCTCATCAATTCTACTTCAACTCACAGCTCATTGACCATAACTAGTCTTATGACCTTATTTAACTAGTAAGAGGTATTAGGGAATTCATGGGAATACATGGGTACTCAGCTATTTTATAATTTTTTATTTCTTTTTATTTTTAAACTTTTTTGCAGAAGTGGAGATTGGGGAAAATGTTGTTTTTTCCCTTATAAATGGTTTCTATTAGAGTCACTCTTCTCAGTAAGTTGAAAAGTCATTGATTTTTTTTTTTAAGAAATCATGCACCCTAAAACTTAGTACTAAGGTGTGGAATAAATAAATTTTAATAAATTTTATCAATATATAATATAAAGAATATATAAATAAATTATATATATAAATATATTAAATTTATATAAATTTTATTTATTTATTACTTATTTATTATTTATAAATGTTACATAAATAAATTTTAATAGATTAAAAAAGTTGGTACTACATGTCTCTACACTGTCCATTAAATTACCCAACAACATCACTTACCATTTTATCTACACAAGTGTTTCCTTTTGTCTTTGCTTCTGTCTCATCAAAAGTCTAATTTATGCCCTAAGAGATGTTTCATAAGGAAAAAAGAAATAGAGCTGACATTACTTCTTCTATATATTATTACCTTGATTTATTGCTCTCTGCTTCTGTAAAATTTGAATCCTCCTTAAAGGAAAATACTCAACTCAGCTGTTCTTAAGACAAAAATAATATTCTTCCACTTTAAGTAATTTTCTTTGTCAAAATATTCTTCAAATGTTTTTTGTTGTTTGACTATTTCTCTGCTAAAGAAATACTTGAGAAATGCCCTTCTCTATGTCTTCACCTTCTCCATTTTGTTGATCTTGGGATTCATGTCATTGCATGTGAACATGCCTTTACAACCTTTACCCAGTATCTTAGCTGACAAAGAAAAACAATCCTTCTCCGAGGTCTAACAAAGATGAAAAGCCTGCCCAAGTATGATTCTTAGCATACAATATTTATTCAAATATGCCCAAGTTCTAATTCTCCAGACTCTTCAGTAATGATACCCAATCAGAGATTCTAAAAACTCCTAATTGATGTAAATGAAGTACATTCCATTATTCTTATCCAGAATTCATCAAATTATATGCCCAGATGGGTCACTGTTACCTCCATAAAAATGACAAGTGATTTAAAGTCCTACTGGAAATAGATGTATTGGTTTCAAAATTCCATCAAAGCATTTCTCTTAGAAACAGAATCAATAGTGCTTTCAGTGAACAGCTCACTCCAATAAAATGGGTATGTTGCAATTAATTCAGGCTGTGAATTCCACGTCCCAACAGTAACAACGAAATCTGGAGAACTCATGATGGCTGGATGTCCTCCCCAGCCAGAGTCTTCCAGGCCAGCAGGCATCAGCCGGCAGAACAGACCGCTGTGCAGTGATCAAGCATGAGGCATGTTATATTATATTCACTGCAAAAGATATAGTGTCAAAATTTTAAAATTATTTTCTTTTCTTAGGTATGGTAAGAGTAAACTCAAGCATGTCCTGTGTCTTTCTTATTCCTTTCCTTTGGATCTGTGAGAACTAACTGTGTCTGTCCTGCCTAGCAAGCCAGTATGCCAGGATGTCGGTAGATATTAATAGTTGATGCGATTAGTCATGTGAAAAAATACTGAGAATTTCTCCCGTATCTGGGCATTTCCAGGGGAATCTAGCGCACGGGGGAATGTCAGGGACATCACAACGGAGAAAAGGTTTGGAATCACCAACTTCAGGTAAGCCTTGGCGAATATTCCTAAAACAACGTTCCGGCTACATCTGGTCTGAAGCAAATAGAGTTTTTCTCTCGGCTGTAATTCTGTGGTATGAACTTTCCATATTCGGCCACTTAGTAATTCACGTCTAAAACACCAAGTTAGTAACTTGGTAGTTTTTCTCACTTCTGTACTGAAATCATTTTGGCAAATAATTTCTTTTACTAACAGTACATCCCATTCAGCCCCCTGCAACCAAGCGGTTCAATGTCCTCCACTGACAGCTCAAATATTTGCCTCCACTTTACGTAGCAAACAGAAAAAGAGACAGGATTTCAGTTCAAATAGATCAATGGAATGACTTTAAACAATATTACTCCAAATGCTCGTTTATGACAGTTACGTCATCAAACTGAAACCCCAGAGGCATTGTAAAAATGTACAGACATAAATAGCACATTGCTCATGAAGCGTAACCCTCTTATGCAGAGATTCTAGGAATTCAGAATTCCTCTCAAAACAAACAAACAAAAACTCCTGGTGGTATTCCTTCAACCAATAATAAACTCTGGCATCTAATATTGTGCAAGATCTCTTAGCACCATCCTATAACTGGCAAATGCAGTTTGACTGTATTTAAAATACTGTTCTCCATTTGCTCACAGCATCACACACCCAGGACACAGGTCAGAGAAAATGGCTAATTTAATATGAAATACATGACCATGGAACTCATAGGCTTTTCTCTAAAGAGGCCCAGACTGCTTCCAAACAATGAATCTGTGTGGGGGGAAAAAAAACAAAACACAATTTAAACTGTCTTAGAGTGAAAAAGTCTCTAGTTACAAATAGTCTCTAGATGATGTTTAAATAAGAGTTGAAGAATACTAAGAATTCCCAACACATCTGAAACCACTTATATCTCCTATTTCATAAACGAAAGACAGATAAACCAATGTCAAATTTATTTGAGTTGAAATAAAGAATACTCCCAAGAAGAGTATCATCCAGAGTGAATATTTATAGAAAAGTTCTATTCCTTAAAAAATATATGTGTTTATGATGTCAAGTGTTGCCAGAATCCTTAAGTTTAGGGCTATCATATTGAAAGTTTTCTAACAACCTTGCTTGGGAGACGAATATTGGCTTATTAAAAATGCCTAAGGATTTAAAAAAAAAAAAAAAACCACTTTGGAGAAGCTAATAAGAATGTTAAAAATTCACTCCGAATCCTTTCCCTCTGACAAAATATCTTCTTCAGTGATCTTTGTGGGATTTCTAAAATATTTTAATAATAGATAGATGTCTCCTTTTTTCTGCCTAACACATTCATAAATTATAACAACTTACTGTTTTATGACCATTCAAAATTTAAATAGATTCTAATTATAATCAAAAGTGGGGGGTGTGTAATAATTTAAGCCAATGAATAACAAATGCAACTCCTAGAAATATTGATATTACAATTTTACAATTATGCTAGTTATGACATTAAACTTTATGTAGAGGACAAATACAAAAGCAATCATCCCAACTGCTGGTCTTAAAAAATGCAAGGCAACATAGAGTAGAATAAATATTTGGGTATTGGTTTTGGCAAGCAATTTTATGTAGTTTGTGTCTTGGGGCCTTTGCACCACCTGGAATTCCTCTCCCAGTCAGCTGTTCCTAGCCAGGTTGCCTCAGCCAAGCTCTTTTATTCCTGAAGCATCCAGCATTGGGTGTGAAACTTCCTGAAGGTTCCCAGGCCCTCAGTGCTTATCCTACCACAGTACTCATCACCCTGAAACACAATTTCCTCTTCACTTCTTAATAAATTCCTCTGGCTGAAAGATTCTTCATGGTCATGGTCATGTTTCATTTATCATGTTATTTCATGTTCCTATCACCTAAGAGATGCTCAGTATAATTGTCAGTTATTGCTAAATGGATAACCACCAAAATACAATATAAGGAGTGGTATCTGAAAATTACATTAAAAATGTTTTAGTATCAACAACACATACTCATCACCTAAAAATGATATATCTGCCACCATACCTCCAATTTAGATGTTTGGCTAAGGACCTGGGGGAAACATTACTTTGAGAATATTTTGCCTTTTTAAATAAGCTATATGATGGTTCCCATGAAACCTGCTTATAAACCCCTTTTCTATGTTGGCTTAGTTGAAAATAATCATAAATGAAAGTTATGGTGCCTGTTTTTTCCACTGGTGAAAATACCAGTTTTTACACTGGTATTCCACTGTAAATACCATTTTGTTTTTCAGCCTGAGTTCCTCTCAGTGACTGTTATAAAACTCTGTCGTTCTTCTTGAGTCCTCTACTAAGCCCTACATCATCTTTAGTAGATATATTCCCTTCTTCCACTCGGCCTATTCCTATCCTCCCTTCAAATTTTCTTCATCTGATGACTCCCTTATCTCTTTTCCTCTAGTCTGAGATTCAAAAGGCATCCCACCTCCTATATTTGTTTCAGGATATGAGGTTAATATACAAAAATCAATTGCTTTCCTATCTACAAGCAAATGAACAAGTGAAATTTGAAATTAATAACAAGTTACTATTTATATTAGAACCTCCAAAATGAAATACTTAGGTATAAATCTAACAACACATATACAAGATCTATATGAGGAGAATTACTCTGACGCACAAAGTCAAAGAAGAACTAAACAGATAGATATTCCAAGTTCATGGACAGAAAGTCTAAATATTATCAAGCTGTCGGTTCTTCCCAACTTGATGTAGAGATTCAGTGCAACCCCAATCAAAATCCCAGCCAGTTATTTTGTGGATACCGACAAAGTGATTCTAAAGTTTATATAGAAAAGCAAAAAACTCAGAATAGACAATACAACACTGAAGGACAAGAACAAAGTGGGAGGGTCAATGCTACCTGACTTCAAGACTTACTGTGAAACTATAGTAATCAAGACAGTGTGGTACTGGTGAAAGAATAGACAAATAGATGAAAGGAACAGAGTCGAGAGCCCAGAAATAGGACCACATAGAGTCAACAGATCATGGACAAAGGAGCAAAGTCAATACAGTGGAGAGCAACTAGTCTTCAACAAACGGGACTAAAACAACTGAACATCCACACTTAAAAAGAAGGTGAAGGAAAAGAAAAGAGTCTGGACACAGCCCTTAGGTTCCTCACAATAATTAATTCAAAATATGTCATAGACCTAAATGTAAAATGCAAAGCCATGAAACTCCTAGAAAAATAATGCAGGAGAAAACCTTGATGACCTTGCGTATGGTGATGACTTTTTAGATATGACACCAATGGCACTATCCATGAAAGAAATAAATGATAAGTTGGACTGCATTAAAATTAAAAACTTCTCCACTGTGAAAGACAATGTCAAGAGAAGGAGAAGACAAGCCACAAGCTCTTAAACTCAACAATAAGAAAACAACCTAATTAAAAAATGGACCAAAGAACTTAACAGATACCTCACCTAAGAATATGCACAGATGGCAGATAAGCATATGAAAAGATGCTCTACATCATATAACATTAGAGAAATATAAATTAAAATGAGATACCACTATACACCTATCCAAATGGCCCAAGTCTGGAACAGTGGTCATACCAAATCCTGGACAGGTTATAGAGCAGGAGAGCATGAGCTCTCATTCATTGCTGGTGGGAATGCAAAAGAGCAGAGACATTCTGGAAGACAGTTTGGTGGTTTCTCACAAAACTAAATACACTCTTAACATACAATCCAGCAATTACGCTCCTCGGAATTTCTCAAAGAAGTTAAAAACTACGCCCACACCAAAACCTGCACACGGATAGTTATAGTAGCTTCCTTTATACTTGCCAAAACTTGGAAGCAACCAAGATGTCTGTCGGTAGGTGAATGGATAAATAGGCTGGTACATCCAGACAATGGACTATTATTTAGCTCTTAAAAAAAAAAAAAAAGAGCTATCAAGCCATGGAAAGTTATGAAGAAAACTTAAAGGCATAAAAAAAAATACTTAAATGCATTATACCACATGAAAGAAGCCAGTCTGAAAAGGCTACATGTTGTATGATTCGAACTACACGACATACTGGAAACTCTGTGAAAGATCGGTGGTCATCAAGGATTAGGTTGGGTGGGGAGAGAGCGGAATAAATAGGCAGAACACAGACAATTTTTAGAGCAATGAAAATATTCTGTATGATACTTTGATGATGGACACATATCATTTATCGAAACCCACAGAATGTGTAACACCAAGAGTGAACCCTAAGGTGAGCTAAGGACTTTGGGTGATTATGATGTGTCCATGCAGTTTGGTCGATTGTAACAAATGTCCCACTCTGGTGGGGGATGTTGATAAACGGGGCGGCAGTGCATGTGTGGGAGCGGGGGTATATGGGAAATCTCCTTACATTCTACTTAATTTTGCTATGAATCGAAAATTGCTCTTTAAAAAAATCTATTTTTTTAAAGGGAGGGAGAGGTGCACCTGACTGACTCAGTTGGTTAAGCCTCCGTCTCTTGATTTCAGCTCATGATCTCAGGGTCATGAGATCGGGGTCATGATGTCGGGGTCATGAGATGGAGTCCCTAATCAGGCTCCCCACTAGGTATGGAGACTTTGAGATTCTCTCTCTCACTCTGCCCTCCACCCCTGCTTGTGCTCTCTCTCTTCCCATCATAAATAAATAAATAAATAAGGAGGGGGGCTCATAAGGGGTTTTATTTAAAAACATGAAGGTAAAATGTAGCTTAAGGTTCAGAAAGTCCAAACCCCACATTCTATGGCCAAGGAGAGGGAGATGCAGGGAGCACAGAGACTCATCCAAGGTGAGAAAAGATTCTGACATTTTTTAAATTTTCCAAATACCAAAGTATTGCTCTGGTTTTCCCAAAGGGGTCAAAGTATATGTATGAAAGTGTGTGTTGGGGTACAGGCAAAAAGTCCTGTGTGTACATGTCTGTACGTGTACATGTCTACACAAAATGAAGTAGTAACTGAATAGTTTGTACCAGAAATAGATTGGGCCTAAACTGTCCAGGTAATTAAAGTCTTGTAATTTTTTTTTCCTTGAATCTTCGAGATGATTGCCCTAATTCTCTGCTTCATTTTAGTACATGGACACCCCTATAAAATACAAATTTAAAATGCTATACCTTTTAGACAGACATGTCCTTCTTTAGAACCTATTAATATTTACACTTTGATATTAAATCTCCAGAGTCTAATTAGGTGGCAGATGTGGGCCATGTCTGTAAAGGGAACACATTAAAATATCACCGACCCGTCAGCAGACCAAAGCTAGAGAACTTTCTCTACAATTTGTGAGTTGACTCTGAAGGGCAAGTCTGAGCTGCTGAGCTAAGAGTTGCCTATCACTTCACTTGCCCGCTCTTACTATCTTAACACATGTGGAGATTTTCCAAAATTGCCATAGAGTCACTTATTCATTCTGTCAACCATAGCAAGGGCTAGCATGCCTATAAAAAGACAGAGAGAAAATACCTCATCCGTCTCCCATCCATCACCTCCCCAAACATTCAGGACAGACTCTACTCTCCAATTTTTCAGGTCATTTCACAAAAGCACTGGTGCCTCTCCAACAGTAAAGAAGATCACTCAACCGTCTCTGGGATGATGGGGACACCCTGCCCCTGACCTCCCAATTCAGTATAAATCTAATAATAAAGATTGTGAAGGTGTAGTGTGTCTTCAACAGGAAGTAAACACCTTGAGGACTTTTATTCATTTCATTTCTGGAGCATTTCAAGACTACAGACCAGAATAGAAAAATATAGAATCCCATGTCCCTACCACCAAGATTAAACATGTTAACTTTTACAATACTTGCTTCAACCCCTCTATCTATTCATCCATCTGCCTGAGCCCCTTTCATGTGTCCTCCTCTTTAACAGAAGTAGACTGCCATTTTAAAGTTCACATTCCCATATGTGAGGAGAAGGTGGGAGACGAAGAGAAGGAGGGGGAAATGGGGGGTTGTTTTGTATTTTCCAGATTGATTATAATGAGCATATATTACTTTTGTAATAAGGCAAAATCATTTGGAAGACAAAAATTAAAACAACAGTGTTATCTTCTCATTTCAAGGAGTACAGATGGAACACATTCTTGAAAAAATTGTTTTTTTATCACAGCTTGGAAAAGTATGTGTGGACAGACCATGTTCACGCTGCCTGAGCAGGGAGAGAGGGGAGTCAGGGCTGCTCCTGCTGTCCCTGATCACGCTTCAGTCCTGCAGTGGGTGGTGGCCTCCTCCAGCCTCCCAGCAGCTGGTAGGGGCACACATTCTGCCATCAACACGACATCGCCTAAATGCCCATGGGCCACTGTTCTTTGATTAGGAAAGAGGCCATTGCTTCGGTGAGAGCAGTTTTTAAAAATTGATGAGAAGGAAAAGTAATCCTTTCAACAAAGGATACTGGAATAATTGGACAATAACAGGCAATTAAAAAAAAAAGACCTTAACCTAAATTTCACACCTTATAAAAATTAACTCAAAATAGATTAGAGATCTAAGCATAAAATGTAAGACCATAAAACGTTTGCATGAAAATATAGAAGAAAACTTCATGACCTGAAGGTAGACAAAAAGGTTTTGGACATAATGCCAAAGATGTGATCCTGAAAATTAAAAAAATCATTAAATTGGACCTTATAAAAATTAAAAATGTTTGCTCTTAGAAAGACCCTGTTAAGAGGATGAAAAGACAAGCCACAGACTGGGAGAAAGTACTTGCAGATCATATGCCTGACAAAAGACTTGTATCTAAAACGTGTGATAAAGGGACACCTGGGTGGCTCAGTTGGTTAAGCGTATGCCTTCAGCTCAGCTCATGATCCCAGGGTCCCGGGATGGAGCTTCACTTGGGGCTCCCTGCATGGCGGGGAGCCTGCTTCTCCCTCTCCCTCTGCTCTAGCCCCTGCTTGTGCTCCCTCTCTGTCAAATAAATAAATAAATAAAATCTTAATTAAAAAATAAATTAAATGTGTAACAAAGTCTCTAAATTTGGCAGTAAATAAGCAAACAATCCAATGGGGAAACAGACAAAAGCCTTGAACACAGATTTTATCGGACAGCGTATGCATGTCAAGCAAGCATGTGAAAAAGATGCTCAATTCCTTTAGCCATTGGGGAAAAGCAAATGAAAGCTACAAAGAGATGCCACTACACACCCATTAGGACAGCTAAAGTAATACCAAGTGCTTACGGGTGGGGAGGTTCCAACAACCCTATACTATTTTTTGCTATTTCTTGTGAATCTTACACTATTTCAAAATTTTAAAAAATATTTTATAGAAAGCTGTGAGAGCAAAAGCCTGATTACAGAATTGATCAGAGAAAGGGTGTTGAGGAAATGGAGTCCAGGAGTGAAGATCACTCTGAGAAATCCTCCGACTAAAGACCTTCCCAGAAGAGAGCCCTGAACAGTGGAATTTGCTGGGGCAGGCAAATCCCCAGGTCAGCATAGCAGAGCACTAAAGAGTATGAACTCTGGGGCCAACTTCTCAATCGTGATGGTTACTCAAACACTTAAAAAGTTGTATAACTAAGGAAACAAATCCGTGCCTCATCTGAAAACAGGAAAATCTACAGCATCCATGTTGAGAGACATTTTGAAGATTAAATAGAAAACATTGCACACATAACATTATAAATGTTCCATCATTTTAACTTTGTAATTGTTATTATTATAATTCACCTGGATTTTGCCTAGAATGGGCAACTCCCAAAGAATCTCATTTATTTTTGTCTCCTCTCCTCATTTTCAAACCCTTTCTCATTACGTCACGATCTCTGTTCACACTTGCCTTCACTTTGAAGACTGCTGCTATTCTATGTAATTTATACTTTTCAGTGATTTTTAAGGTTTTAATTCTAAATGTAAGTGTATTGATTATTTCCAGTATAATGATCTAAAACTGATCTTTTAAAAATAATTGCATTTTAAAATCCAATTTTAAGCAAATTATATTACATTATTACATATCTGTGGGTGAATCTACACCAAATTGGTATAATAAAAAAGAGTAGTTATAAATATAATGAAGGAAAAAATGTTTACCCAAGATGACCACAATACGAGAAACTGAATTCAATGATTGTGTGCTGCCTTTTTCTGTAGGAGGTAAAATTATTTTCTTGGTCCTTCAAGGAGTTACTCTTCTCATTAACAAAAAGCATGCCTTTTTTTCCTGCAAGGCCCCATACCCTTAGGAACCCTTAAGCATGATTTAAGTTGTCAGCAGATTAATTTGAACTTTCACCAATAAATTATTCATATTTTTTCCTCCAATAATGACTAATGGAATATGTAGGAAATGTGGAGTGTTCACATTTTGACAGTCATTTTTATCAGAACACTGAAAGCACGTACTCTTAAACATTTATCACTAGACTACATTAAAATCAGTTGCAGACAGAAGGAACGAGAAGAGACTCATTATCTAAATTCCTGAAGTATGGAATGATTTGGTTGTGACCTTTAATTAATATAATGCTCTACAGATGGGAAAGTCTGACACACATGCCTTATATTGTACAAACTCCAGCTAAGTGTTTGCTAAATCAACATTAAAAGCCTAAGTTGCTGGGTCACACATATTTATCTTTTTTTTTTTTTAAATCTTTGGCCCCAGAGAAAAACCACATTCTGAAGGACAGATACACTGACATATGCATAGACCATGAAAAGACAGAAGTATGTTGTCATGTTGTCCTTTTCCTCACTTTGTAGAATTTCTCCATTGCTCACTACTTCGAAGCAAAAATTACTAGTTGTTCCAAAACATGGGCTGGTTTTATAAACTGATCTTTCACGATTTCAAGGAAGAGTGCCCATAATCTCAACTGACCTAAAGCAGGCTACCACAGAGCTACTAGTCACCGGGGCCAACCGCTCATGCAGAGCAACTCCGGGGAGTACTGAAAGATATTTGGGGAAAGCCTTTTCTTTTCCTTAGGTGAATTCACTACACGTGGAGGTTTGGTGGGGGGCTGGGTAAGTCAAGGGGCTGCTCCTGTGTCTGGCGAATCCAGTATGTTAAAGATTGTCTAACTATCAGGTTATCTTGCAAATCAGTTCCTTTTCTGACCTAGAAATGTGGTATTAAGCAATAACGGGCTAGCTGGTAGAGCCTCACAGTTTCTCCTTAAAGAAGAACGCATTTAACAAAATATTTTTAAAATATAAATATTTATTCTCTTTATCAGTGACTGCTGTCCTACATTTAGTAGTTTTTAAGACTGTATTTTTTTTTAGAGCAGTCTTAGGAGGATAGAGCAAAATTGAAAGGAAGATACAGGGATTTCTCATAATACTCTCCCTCCCCTGCCTCTGCATTATCAACATCATTCACCAGAATGGTACTTTTTTTTTTTAACCAAGAATTAACCCACATTGACATATCATAATCACCCAAAGTACATAATTTACCTTAGGGTTCACTCTTAGTATTGTACATTCCATGACTCAAGATAAAAGATTAATGTCATATACCCATCGTTATGATATCATATAGTGTATTTTCAGTGCCCTAAAAATCCCTACATTTAAATTTTAATTTAGGTGTTCCTTGGGGTGTTTTGCCTTTTCAATAATATGGTATTTTATTTTTTGAAGATTTTATTTATTTGAGGGCAACACTCTCAGTCCCCTCCCTCCTTCGGAGTTTTGTACTATCACTTTGCTATCACTCAATAAATCTTGCTTTAAAAAAAAAAAAGATTTTATTTGAGAGATAGCACGTGCATGCGCATTTGGGCATGGGGGGTTGTGGGGAGAGGGAGAGGGAGAAGCCGACTTCTCGCTGAGCAGAGAGCCCCAAGTGGGGCTCAATCCCAGAACCCTGGGATCATGACCCAAGTCTAAGGCAGCCACTTAGCCAACTGAGTCGCCCAGGCGCCCCAATGATATGGCATTTTATTTTATTTTTAAAGATTTTATTTATTTATTTGACAGAGGGAGATCACAAACGGGCAGAGAGGCAGGTGGGGGAGGGGCAGAGAAGCAGGCTCCCCGCTGAGCAGGGATTCCCAACGTGGGACTTGATCCCACGACTCTGGGATCAGGACCCCAGCGGAAGGCAGCGGCTTAACCCACTGAGCCACCCAGGCGCCCCGATATGGCATTTTAGAAGACAGTGTAAGTACCTTTATTTTCTTTTTAAAAGATTGTTTGTGTGACCAGTGGATCTATCGCAGCTGCTAACTCAGGAAATGAACCCAGAGACCCGGCCTGCTGCCACAGCCCGTTGCTCCATCCCAGGGAACCCAAGGCGGCCGACAAATGGAAAGCACAGCTCCCGCCTGGATTTGCCAATGCTGTTGCCTAACAAACTAGATAAGCTTGTCGCAAGAGAAGACAATAATCGAAAGAGGGTTTGAAAAAGAGAGATTTAGTTCAGGTGGCGGCCGAGGGGAGAGATGGCCGGCTTAAGCCTTAACAACCCACCTGTTCTTCCGCAAGGGGTGGGGGGGGGGGGGGGGGGGGGGGGGGGTGTGTGGGGGGGGGTGTGTGTGTGTGTGTGTGTGTTTGTTTGTTTTTCAGCCCCTGATCTTGGGCTGGGAAGGTTGACATGGGGATGTGTGGTCTTCCAGGCATTCTGTGCTATCAGGGCTTTTCTGGTTTGATGATTGGAATACTCTGGTTATTGCAAAACATCCTCATCCATGCCTCAAGATGGATAGGGTTGGGGTCTATAGTTGAGCAAGAGGGCTCACTGATATTAGGAGTAAATATTTTAATAATCCAGGAATAGGTCTGAGCACACAGATTATCTTTCTTAAAACGGTAGTAAACAAGTAGTTTAATACTAACTAGGTAAATACCCAAAAAGTGTGGAGAAAATAAGACTTGTATTTCTTACAGCAGTGCTTCTCAAACTTTTGAGTGTTTACACATCAACAGGGGATCTTTTAAAAATTCAGATTTGATACTACAGGCCTAGGATAAGTCCTGAGATCCTATGTGTCCAACTAGCTGCTAGCTGGGGTGGATTCTGCTGGTCCCTGGACCATGCTGTGAACATCAAAACTTTATCCTCCTGTATCACTGAAAGCTGATCATTAATAGGGAAAATAAAATAGCAACCCATGCATAAGAGTGTTTCCCCAAACAGTTAACACACCATCCTTGTCTTCTGGTAATTTCCTTAGCCTTCAGACCCAACGCCTTCAGAACTAGCATTTGACATGTGCTATGGAAACAAATCATTCAATCTACTAAAAAAAAAAAAAAAAAGGTGATGGAATTTTTCACTTTTTAAATAGTAAATGTGTCTTTATGTATCTGTGGGATTATTCTTCATTGAGCTACATAAAGGTAATGATTGATTAGGTCTTTTTAAAGGCAGGGAAGAATTTCAATAAGAAACACCATGAGTACTCACCTTTGCCTACTTACTTGAAACAAGATGTTAGAAGTGACATTGGCTCCTGACAGATTTTCCTCTTGTTCATAGAAAGGAGAGTATACTGGCTTTATTAATTCTGTTTAACAGTAAATTTCTGTGAAAATTTCATAGCCGTCAGTCACTAGCACAATTTATAGAAGTTAAATCTCTGCTTTAGAAATAAATTTCTCTAAGAAAATAAATATGAACTTCAAATTTTCAAAGTACACATAAACATAAGAGAGATAAACACATAAATTTTTTTAAAGAGTTTATTTACTCATTTTGAGAGAGAAAGAGAGAGCATGTGTGCTGGTGTGTAAGCAGGGGGAGCGGCAGAGGGAGAGAGATGATTTCAAGCAGACTCCATGTGGAGCGCAGAGCCCAGTGTTGGACTCATTCTCACGATTCTGAGATCATGACCCAAGCCAAAATCAAGAATCAAATTTTTAACCCGACTGAGCCCTCCAGGCACCCCAAACACATAAGTATTAGCTACAGTTTACATTGAATGCAACACATAGTGGAAAAATACTTAGTCAAGGAGAATCTAAAAAGAAATGTATCACCTAGCAGGGACACTTCACACTTTATTTATGTGTGTTATATCTATCCATATTTACCATACCAGAATTTAAAACAGAAATATTCTTAAGTATTTATTTAAAATAACAATAGTCAATATATTACATGTTAACATAAATAACATTTTTTATGAAAAATAACTGTCCTTTCCAAGACAAAAAATACTTAGAAGAGTAGCCTTGTTTATAATTTTGCAAACCTCCTTGGGGTTTGACTTACTAGAAAACATCTGGATTCTCATTACTGCATCTGCATTCTGTCTTTTGCAATATTGTGTTTTCGTCAAAATACAGAGGAAAATTCTGCATCTTACAGATATGCAGTTTGGAGGATTATTTTCAACATCTTTTCAGATTAATTTTGGATATTTTTGTCTGATATTACACCAAAATTCAGCAAGTGCTAGTTTCTTATATATTAGCTACCATGTGGAATATAAAACCATATCAATGAACTTTTCTACCCTATTAGATTAAAATCCATTGGTCTATCTTGCCCTTTGATATATAATATAATTTTGTAACATCATGCACTGGTCATTTGGAAAATACTGTTTGCTGAATTATGCAGATGTTCCAAATATTGACACATTTTATTATACAACTTTTATTAAAATCACATTTGTTAATATCACCACCAATCTCATCAGAAAAGTATTAGAAAGCTTTTGTGCTCATAGTAGCAGATTCATTTTCTCAAAATTCTGATTTGCACTGCAAGACTGGGTTTTAGCATTATCAACAATGACAAATGTCCACTGTTTTCTTAAGGTGACAGATTCATTCATTCATTTTTGAGGAATATGTATAGCAAAAACTCAAATCTAAATAACTACATGCCTTTGATAGTCAGTCTTTAAAGTAAGAGGGTGTACCACCAAAGAAAAAGCTAGTTCAGTTCACAACTTGATCACAAGAGTGCTTTTCCTCAAGACAAACAAGATCTGTCTAGATCTCTTCCTACAGTTCCATCACCAAACCTGGATGAGAGTTCTGCTAGATCTGAGTCCAGTGTTTGAATCACCAGACCCATACTTTCTACCATGTCCAATGCCTCTGGTCTTGCTCCGTCCCTCTTAAGACTGACAGGGGAGCTACTTCCTGCCTGGCTCCAGCTCACCCCGTTTTACAAGGGCTGAGCTCTGCTTTCATTTACCGCCACCTTGCTTCATGTGAGATCTTTAGCATAGACCTGGACCTGAGCTCTCTCCCTACTTCATCTCTTTACTTCCAAAGCTGAGTTTCAGTCCCATGTCTTTCTAATCCAATGTTCCACCGTTCTGGACAAAGACCACAACCTGTTGTGGTCCTAGTAGGACATGGCATTTCCTTTCAGTGAATTATAACTCTATTCTCAGTTCCCAGGGTCATTGCTAGACTCCCTTCCTATAGTACACAGTTGGTTGTCCTTTACTCCCACCATCTATGAAGGTGGACCAGATAGCCTAACCTCCTGCTTAGGTCAAATCCTTGCATTTGTCAATGGTGATAGACCACGAGGCATCTGTTTAGCCCAACATGTACCAGCTTGAGGCAAATGCACATCAATGATGTCAATGAAATAGGAAGCATAAGAGTATTTGGAGACCACCCGTCTCGAACTGTGGTGTAATGTACTCACATCAGTTGATTTGAAGATGTAAATAGGGCTTAGGGTTTGATTCCAAGGGAAAATTAAAATATATTGGTACCGTTTTTCATGCCAACCAAATTACTCTAGTCAGAATAACAGTTCTCTCAATTTAATAGTATGGCTCTCTCCTTCAATGTGCTGATTGGCCCATTTTCATCTGATCGTTAGTCAAGGCACAAATACAGATTGTAGTCCGAGTTTTGTTTTTGCCTCTTAAAAAGGAAGTCGGTTACCAGAAAGGTAACAAAGAAATGTTAGCTTTGCCTTAGAATTAGGTTGTGCTTTGTTTATTGTTCTTTTGAAAGCGTGTTAAACATGACTCATTTGTTCTCTGCTTTCTAAGCTGTTCTCTGGGGATAACAGAGAGGATGAGCCTCAGACCTGGATTCTGTTCAGGAGACAATTTGGAGGTGGCTGTGGTGACAGTACAGAGAAGTTCCTCCTGGCTTGCTGTCATGACACAGAGGCCTGGCAGGACTACTGACTCCCCAGTGATCTTTCTGATCTGAGAACGTGGATAATGAAGCAGATCTGTTCACTTACCCCCATGCAACTGAGCCAGGACAGTCAACTGTAGTCACAGCTAATGGCTCATGTAGATTATCTTCATGCAAACCCAGGATCTAGCAGACTCAGCTCATTTCATAAGAAAACTTAATCAGGCTAAACATTAAAATGAAACTTTTCTATTTCCGTTGTTACTGCCTCATCAGGCCAGAAGAATCCCAGCCTTCAAAACTGGCTCATTTACTTATTCTAAAATAGGTATATTAATGCCCAGCACTGCTAATTCTTCTCTAAACAAATTCCTGTCTGGGTATATACACATGACTCATATTCTTTCCTTCCTCTAGTGATCCAAGAAACATGTTTATTCTATCCCCTCACATCTACATCTGGAAGTCTTATTAGCAGAAGTAAAAAATAAATAAATAATTAAGCTCAAATAGCTCAACTTAGAAAATCTGTCTTCCCTTGCAAATTCACACTTACTCTAGCACTCTGAAAATGCCTCATTGCAGTTTAAAAGGCTTTGGCAATTTGGGGCACTCATTTGTTCAAAAATCTTTAAATATTCTCATTTCATATAAACACCTAACATCAAATTAGAACAAAAACCTTAAGGAATTGGAAACAATGGTGTAAGGGATACCACCAGTGCCCTGTTAATATCCCATTGATCTTACTACTTTGATGCATGCAGGCCAGACCTCCAATACCTAGCACCTGAATTTTCTTCCTTGGGGAGCTTTTTCTAGCCACTTCGCAGCAGCTCAAAAAATGCCAAGGAATTAGCAGGATTCTACAGGAGCTGTCTACCAATGTGGAAGGGAGAAAGTAAATAAAATCCCAGATCCCTTAGCCAGGTGGGGGTGGGTACAAGTAACACTGAATCGTGTGTTCTACATAGGCTCCTAGAGATCCCCCAGTACAATTAAGCCCAGGCCCAGTAGCCCATAGTGGTGTCTGGCCTAACAATGTACTTTTTATTGGCTGTCTTTCCTCCCTGTCTTACTCCCAGTCTCTTCCTGATTTGCTTCACCTTCCCAAATACATTCGTGACACTCCAATCTGTTTCTCGCTGTCTACCTCTGTGAGAACCCTAATTGAGACACTTGGTGAGACAAAAAGTCCTAAGAAGCAGATCCTCTGGCTGGGGCTCTAGAATTGAATGAGACCAGCCAAAAGACACCAAAGACACCATTACTGGTGGTAGGTAGAGTGGTAACAATGCCAGGTGTGCTGTGGTAACCCCATTACTAAGACTCTTACCTGTAATAACCTGGGGCATAATCCAGGTGAAAGAGGATGTTTTGCATTATGCAGTATCGCCAGCACTTGGGAAAGTTGAAGGTAATCATAATTCCGTATGGGGAAATTGGCTTGTTCGTGTTTAGTGCAACTGAAGCTCTAAAGGAAAAAAATGAGAAGCTCACTCAGGCTCTTACAAATTCAGTTCCTCTATTCTTTGCCTGAGGGCATTCTCTGACCACTGAAGCCACTTTGCCCTTCTGTATAGTAGGCTGAAAATGCTGGGAGTTAATTACCTCCAGGAACAGCATTCAACCCCTGATCAACAGGAATTGGTACGTAAATACCCCAGCTCTCTCAACTCTTGGATGACTCTGAGATACCTTTTTCATGCTGGCTGCCAGCTTTTCCTCATTCACCTTAAGCTCCAGGACCCCACAGTGATGACTGGCTTGATCATACACTTCTTATTGGTTGGCTTCCATCCCTGTCTCACTTTCCAGTGTTTGTTTTATGTCCTACTTAAATTCCTGTTCTTGTTTCAAGGGCTGCTTTGGGAGACACCCGAACTAAATCAAATGGTTTCATCCATCATTAGTATGATTTCTTCAGTGTTACAGCTAAAGAACCAGGCAAAACCATGAGGAATGTACAGAATCCAATCAGATAGCATTTAAATGTTTGTAAGAGTTTGGGTCCTGTGGGGTCAGAAAAATATTCAGTGAATTCAAAACAGGACTGAGAGATAGAGATTAGTTGAATCCTATCAACTGATAAAGCAATTACAAGGAAGTAGAATTGGGTTTTATAGAAACTGAATCTCCGGGACTCGAGTGGGGCTGAGAGTCTCCTCCTCTTGTCTGGACCTATTAGAACCACTATACAGAGAACTGCTGCCACAGGACCTTGGCAGTGTCTTAGAACAATAAACCTGTGATCCAGACAAAAATATAAGCAAATATGCAACCTTATCCACCTGGGAAGGACTTAGTAGAGTAACCCCAATTTACTGGGTAAAAAAACTTCCCCTTTGTTCTCCCATCCCGACTAGGGGGAAATTTAGATTAAGGGAGAGAGAGGAAAAAGAAGATCAAATATATAATATTCTTATATTAAATGTTAGGAAAGCATATGCACAATGGGCATTAAGAGTATAATAATTAAGAGAATAAAAGATCAATGAGGTTCAAAATGGGTAGGAAGATCCTGACCTCACTGCCTCTCATAAACACAGCAAATCTAGAGCTACATGTGGAACAGTTCCCTCTGAAAAAGATCAGAAAACTAGCTGAACAGCTCCTCCACAGCAAAGGTTAAAAGGGTCACATCAAGGCCAGTAGGAGAGACAGAGACATAGTCTCACCAAAAACCCCACCCCCACCCCGGCAAGGCTACCCACAGTTGGGAGGCATCTCACAAATAGAGAGCTTCTCCCTGAGGAATGAGAGGTTTGTGTCCCACATCACACACCCCACCTATTGGGACCTGAACCAGAGACACAAGCCCTCAACATGTCTGGCTTCAAAAACCAATAGGGCTTACCCCTTCAAGAACCAAAGGGGTATAGGGAATGGAGATCCTGCTCTTCAAGGGCTCACACACATACTCACTTGCCCCAAGACCCAGTGCAAAAGCAGCAGTTTCAAAAGCCCCTAGACTCTATGTGAAGGAGATTGACTTGTTAATCCAAAAGCATCTGATGCTGGGATAGGACTCAATGGGACTCTCTCCAGAGACAGAGGAGCTGGTGGGCACCATTTCTGTGCTCTCCCTCTATCTGGCTGGTGCTGACTTGCACTCTCCTACTGCCTCCCTAAAGCTGGCAGGCATGTGCAGTACACACAGGGGGTGCCCCTTGATTGCCTGGCTCTGGTGGCCTGGAGGGCTCGTGTTTCTGGGCTTCACAGGATTGAATCAGAGAAACAGTCCTTGGCAGGTTACCATTCCCTGGGAACCAAGGAGACTGCAGACTTAAACATACCCCAGGATTCCTATGAAAAAGGCCTATTTACTTGGGCTGTAGCTTCAGCCTGCGGAAGAGGCTCCGAGTTGGTCACACATCTAGAGGCTACCAAGGTGCTCTCAGGAAATGTAGGCCAGGAGATGCCATCATTGCACTCTCCCTTGGCCTCGCTACAGCCTACTGGTATATCCTAGAAAGGAGCTTTTGCACACATCTGGAGCCTCAGTTGTTTCAGCCATCATCCAGATTGCCTCTTCTGGAGACCAACAGGGTTTAGGACTATGGTCCCACAGGATTATATATATGCATACCTTTAAAAGCTGCCTGAGGGTCTGGCTTCCAATCAGCCTGAATCTAGGTGCTGACTGAAATCCCTTCCCTTTGGAACACTGAAACATCTTGACACATCCTCAACAACTGGGAGCTCGCAAGCATAAATCAGGCTGCTTAGACAACCACAAAGCTTCAAGAGACAACCAAGAGCTAGGTGGGGCAAGGGTGAATGATAAGTTTCATCTCCCATGCAAGGCCACTCCCTCAAGAATAGAAAAGGTGGCTGCTTTACCTAATATGTAGAAACTAAGAGTTGAGCAAAATGAAGAAACAGATGAATATGTTCCATATGAAAGAACAGGATTAAACTCAACAACAACAACAAAAAAACCTGAATGAAATAGAGGTAAGTAGTTTACCTGAAAAAGAATTCAAGGGGGATGCCTGGGTGGCTCATTTGGTTAAGCCACTGCCTTAGGCTCAGGTCATGATCCTGGAGTTCCAGGATCGAGTCCCACATCAGGCTCCCAGCTCCGCAGAGAATCTGCTTCTCCTTCTGACCTTCTCCCCTCTCATGCTCTCTCTGTCTCTCAAATAAATAAATAACATCTTTAGGGTGCCTGGGTGGCTCAGTTGGTTAAGCGACTGCTATTGGCTCAGGTCATGATCTTGGAGTTCCCAAGATTGAGTCCCACATCGAGCTCCCTGCTTGGCAGGGAGTCTGCTTCTCCTTCTGGCCCTCCCTCTTCTCATGCTCTCACTCTCTCTCATTCTCTCTCTCAAATAAATAAATAAATAAAAATCTTAAAAAAAAAAAGAATTCAAAATAATGGTCATAAAGATGCTCACCAAACTTGGGAGGAGAATGGATGAACACAGGGAGAATTTCAACACAGAGATAGAAAATATAAGGAAGTAACAAACAGAAGTCACAGAGCTGAAGAATATAATAATGGAACTGAAAATACACTGGAAGTGTTCAACAGTAGACTAGATGAAGCAGAAGAAAGGATCAGCAATCTAGAGGACAGGGCAGTGGAACTCATCCAATTGGGACAGCCAAAAGAAGAAAGGAATTTTTAAAAACAAGTATAGTTTATGTGGAATCTAAAGCACATACACACAGAAACCAAAACTCATAGATACCAAGAAGAGTTTGGTGATTGCCAGAGAGGAGGGGGGTATGAGGTGGGTGAAATGCATGAAAGGGGTTAAGAGGTATAAATGTTCAGTTATAAAATAAATAAGTCACAAGGATGTAATGTACAGCATGATAACTATAGTCCATATTATTGCATTGCAAGACACATAGGTGGCTCAGTCAGTTAAGCATCTGCCTTTAGCTCAGGTCATGATCCCAGGGTCCTGGGATGGAGCCGACATAGGGCTCCCAGCTTCATGGGGAGTCTGCTTCTCCCTCTGACCTTCTCTCCTTTCATGCTCTCTCTCACTGTCTCTCTCTCAAATAAATAAATAAAATCTTTAAAAAAATAAAAATAAAAATAAAAGCATGCAGAGTCTTTTCAATAAACAAAGCTGCTTTGAAGGGCAGCCAAAGACTCACCCTTTAAAGGGCTAGAATGCAGTGAGCCTGTGTTTAAAATCTCTGTATTCCGTCAGATTTTAAAAGAGGGGCAGTCTAGCAGCACAAACCCCATGGATCACCAGCTCTTCTCAACAATTTGTGTTTTCAACTCTTTCACCCTCTGAATTGCTTCTGTTTACTGCCTGATTCCTTTTGAAATTATTTTCATATTCTTCCTGTCACAGCCAGAACTCTCGTGATAGTAAAATGACCTTCGGATGGATTTTGCAACTGTCGGATCCCCAGCCACAATGCGTAGTCACGCTGCTGACCTTCTCTATACCTCAACCACTCACAACGGTAAAGAGAATGGAGCACTTTTACCTCCACTGCTTCTTTCCTCTCCCCCCTTAAAAGAATCAGAATCATGACCGTGGTCTATCTCTCTATTATCCTGATTAACTGAATATTCACAGCTATATGAGGTACAAGTATCAATTTCTTTAAATAAATGAAACTGCTTTTAAGTTCAGGGTTTGGGGTATATGTAAAGATTTGTTGTTGTTGTTTTTCTTTGTTTTACTTTAATGACTTCCCTAAAACCCTTTCTTACCTTATTAAATGGAATCTTTTGGTGAGTTTCCTAGAAAGTTATAGGGCATATTCCAGATAAATAAAACAAGACAATGTATTGTCCTGTTTTTCTAGGTCGGACTAAATAGCAGTGGATGAATTTACTTTACATAAAAGGTCTTCTCAGAGACAATAAGTAGGATGCTTAGATTTTAAAAAATGTTAGCTACTGTTTACTGCCATAAATCAGTCAGAAATTGAGATCAAAAGACCCAAACATGCCATCTCTCTAAGTCACTACCGTTCTCATACATATAATGGAAGCAACAAGCTGGTGAGAATCCCCCCATCTGCACCACCCCAAACCCAAGCCCAAATCCTGGGGCTGGTATCCCCACCTGTAATCTTCATTCCTCAGAATTCCTGTGACTTAAACTTGGAAATTTCCCTTTCATACTTCCAGGTCCCCAAACCAGACTGTACTCCTTCGTTTTCAACAGATGAGCCCACCTACTTCTCCAAGAAAATGAAGACCATTCCTTCTCTTCTCCTGCATAGCCATGCAGCTAACGTGTCTGGAGCATCTGTTATATGGCAGGTGGTATGCTAGAAAGAATATGCTTGAGAAAAAACTAAGATGTACTCCCTGCCTTCCAGAAATGCGTCGTCTAAGGAAGTGGAGGACGTGGAAAAAAATAATTAACACAAAATATAGTAAGTGTAGATGAAGAAGATGGGACCATGATTCACAATGAGAAGATCTTTCATTTTTTAAAAAAAGAAAGAAAAAGCAAGTGGGAGTAAGAGATATAGTTACCTGGATTTTCCCCTGAATTCATTCTACTTCCTATATTCTAATTTATTATTATTTCCTAATATATACATATATATAAAATATATTATTATTACTTCCTATATTCTAATTTATTATTATTTCCCTGTCCCTCCCTGATTCTGTTTGAGAAAATGTAAATGGAATTATACATTCTAAACCATGTTAAAAATTCAAATTAATCTAATAAGTTATAATAGCGCTTAAGACTTAGTTTTTGGGATGATGGTTAACTGCTGACTTATTCTCAATTCAGTGTGAGTTAGCACAAAATAAACAGGGCCTTTTCAAGATGAGAGAATCACAATGGCCTGAGTGCAGCAATGACCATTTTTAGTGACAGGAATATATATGGGAGCAGAAAGATGGTCACAAATTGATGACCTTAACCTTGAACCAGAGTTTTAAAAAAACTCTAAAATTGTGTTCTGCCTTTGCTAATGACACAGATCATAACTCCAGGCCATAAAACTTCATTTATCAGCCTTTCCTTTCTAGTCCACTGGAAGTCCCACCTCTACCAACTACTCTGTGACACCAAGCAAGTCTCTTAATACTAAAAGGATCGTAAGAACCTGCCTAACTCATGGAAATCAAATCACATAATAGATCTAAAATGTTTTGAAAGTTTTAAAACTACCATATGTAGGCAACATATGATATTATTATTAATAGTCGTATGTATAAGAGCCTGAAATAGCAAGTTTGAAGGAGTTTATTTTGAAACCAGTTGAAAAGAAAATCACACAAAACCATGGAGTCTAAGAAAAAGAAAATAGACATTGAAAACTGATCAGATTCTTTGAAAGGAAGAGATTTGCCCCCATTTCCAGTATGGAGAACTAAGTGTTCTCTATCAGTTGAGTTTCTATGAATCTTAAATAATTTAGTACAGCAAAGCCAAGTTCTAGGTTACTAATCTCTCTCTCTTTTTTTTAAGATTTTATTCATTTATTTGACAGACAGAGATCACAAGTAGGCAGAGAGGCAGGCAGAGAGAGAGGAGGAAGCAGGTTCCCTGCTGAGCAGAGAGCCTGATGTGGGGCTCAATCCCAGGACACTGGAATCATAACCCAAGCTAGGCAGAGGCTTTAACCCACTGAGCCTCCCAGGCGCCCCTCTCTTTCTGGACCATTCCAGAAATGTAGAGGTGTTGAGGTCACCACATGGTCCCAGGGGTATATGGTGCACCCCTCCAACTCTCCTGGACATTTGCATTCCATCTCTCTTAAAAATAACTTTTATCAAGTCTAAAACATTACTGAACATAAGACATTATTTTTATATTCACTACAAAAGAAAGCTCTATTAAGTTAGGATATCCCATGACACATCCCAATTTCAGCGATTCTAAAATGCAAAAGTTTGTCTTAGAATCAATGAAGATAGTAATTCTTGCTTATTATAAAAGTAATCCATATTTGTGGAAAAACTGGAAAAGACAACATATTCACAGAAACATAGCTACAGGAAACAGAAGAGCTAGATGAAATAAACAGAGCTTGTGTAACTGAAAACCCGGAAGAAGGACAGAAGTTAGGGTTGGTTTAATTCAGGGACTGAAGGCTGTCTCAAGAGCAGTTTTCCCCCCATCTCTCTGTTCTGCCTCCCATAGGGCCACCTTGCAGCTTCCCAGCTGTACCCCAACTCCAGCCTAGAGATAGGGCTGCTGTCCTAGCCCTATGAGCAAGAATTTCAAAATTCACCTGAACTGCTGGGGCATTGAGGTCACCTCACACCCCTGAACTGTGGTTGTTGGTAAAAAACTGAAAGTGTTCATGAAAAGCTCATGGACTGCATGGGGAAGGGTGCAACGCCAACCAGAAAATCTGCCTGTTGCTAGGAAGAAATAGGGGTGGGAGTTGCTTGAAAGCTGTGATGGTTAATTTGATGTGTCCATTTGTCTAGGCTACGATGCTCAGTTGCTTGGCCAAACACTAGTCTAGATGTTGCTGTGAGAGTATTTTTTAGATGGGATTAAAGTAGACTAACCCTCCATTATGTGGGTGAGCCTAATCCAGTGAGTTGAAGGCTTCTAGAGAAATGACTGAGGTTTCCCAGAGAAGAAGGAATGCCCCTAAGACTGCAGCATCAGTTCTTACCTGAGTCTTTGGCCCGTTGACTTACCGTCTAGATTTTGGACTTGGGAGCCTCTATAATCATCCTATAATTGTGGAAGCCAATTCCTTACAATCCCTCTCCCCCCATCTGTCTCCCTCTCTCTGTCTCTCTCTATATATATCTATATAGATATAGATCAAACTGAAAAGTATAAAAGGGACTAGAAATTCTCTGCCACAATATTTTCTCCAACTTTATGTATTTACTTTCCTATGCATAGAAACATATGGCAACATTTTATTCACATGACATCATACTGGGTATACAAGATTCAAAACTCTTGAATCTTGTTTCTGTCCGTTAATGTATCAAGTATCATTTTTCCATGCACTTAAATATTTGAACATTTTTTAGCAGTTAGCAAATAATCCATCACATAACTGAGCTACAATATGTTATATAATATGTTAGCTATTTGACTATATATAGACTTTTTGATGTTTTCATTGTATTCTTTAAATACACAGCACTTTCTCCTTGGATGTAAAGCTAGCTAGGTGCCACCTCTGGGAGTCTCTAGAAGTCAAGATCAAAAATGTTGCATTTAGCAGATGTACATGTATTTCCAAACTCATCAAGCTGTATGTGTTAAATATGTACAATTTTTTTGTACGTCAAAAAAAAAAGTGTTGCACTTTGTTCCACTTGGTACAGGCTGGGGTTCATTCTGAATAAAGAGATTTTTGCCAATTCAGCCTTTAGCCATAATGAGTCTGACCTGGCATCAAAAATACCATGATTCTGGAGATAACCACAAAAATCTCTACCCACCATAAATGTCTTTGTGGCAGTGATGTGGGCTCCCGGTCCCTGATTCTATGTCATCATCACTAGGAAGACCATGCATCTGTTTGCAATTAGCATAGCGATGTTTTTGACTTGTCCAAAATGTGCTTAATCCTAAAAGTTCCTCAAAAGAATAAAAATAGAAAATGAAAGAAGGAAGAGGAGTCATGAATGGGCTTGTCCAGCATCTCAAGGGGAGCTCATTCTGCCCTCTGCCTACCTCTTCACACTACGATTTATGAGATAGAACTAAACGTGCACTCATGAGTAGTGAACAGAATGGATGTTCTTAGAGAACAAAGAGACACATGGTAGCATGGCAAAGCACATTAGCGTTTCTCAAAGCACAATTGACTGGGGAGTTCCGGGGCCTGACTCTCCTCCCACTGCAGATCTCTCTCCTCATCCATTATCCTCTCTGACATGGGCCTGGTCTGAGTCCCCAGAGCCAATGACAGCTCCCAGCAGCTGGATTCTCGGAGACAGTTAAGTGGCATTTTTTCCCAATTACTCTTCTCAGACTTTAGATGGGAGAAAATACATTTTGTGAAACAGTGATGGTAATGGCAAGAATTAATTTGTGGATGTGGTTAAATGCAATTTTAGCAGTGCCTTGAAATGTACCATATGCTGAGCACTTCTCTGGGAGAGACAGCTATTGTCTTTAGGAAATTGATTTCTGGGCCTCAGTTTCATTATTTTACTATATTTTATAGATTTCCTTTTTATTTATTTGGTTTTCCTTTTTTTTTTTTTTTTTTTTTTTTGGCCATATTCTAGAAACGACTGTTCCTTATGAATGCTAGCTTATGTTTTTTAAAACTAAAACCTTCCTACCTAAATATGGCTGGGGGACTCAATAAGACATATTTGCAGTCTCTGGTAATCCTATAAGCCAAAAGAAGAGTAAAAGGATTTTTTTCTCCTAGATACTGAAAGACTAAAATTTGTTGTATATATGAAAGTCACTATCTCATAATAAACTTACATTAAGCTGAAATTTTAATAAAATTCATGGAGTTGCTAAATTACAGAGAAATAATATAATATGGTAAGGAAGATTTGGATTTTCCAAAAAATGGAAAGAAAGATGATTAAAATCAAGGTATTTATGAGTCTATTCAGCTTACTTATATATTCATTTAGTCATTCAAAAAAACTTCTTTATCATCCATCATGTCCCAAACACAGTTCTATATGCTAAAGATAGAAAAGTAAACAAAATGGGCAAAAATTCTTGCCCTCATGGGGTTTTCATGCTAGTGGGGAAAGACATGTCTTTGCACTAAAATTAATTCTACTTTAATAAAAGAGATGATGCTTAAGTGCTTGAGATACTAAATAATGAACTACCACAAAACCACAGCATAAGAAATTTCAAATTTTAAACAAATATCTATTTGATATTATTTAATTATGAAATCTTATTTATGAGATAAATAGTTAGAAATAGAATTCCATGGAACCCAAAAATTAAACTGGCAAATTATCTCTAGATTCTTGGTAAGTGCTAGGTAAGGAATTGGGGGAAATGGCATAGTATTAAAGACATCCTCATAACTTAGCAAGATCATGCCATGACAGGTTGGCAATAAAAGCATAGAAAGGATGGTGGCCATGGTTTCACAATGCTTGTGACTCCTAAAGAAGGGACATGTGTACAACAGAATGAGAAAACATTCCCAAATAGGGGCGCCTGGGTAGCTCAGCCTGTTAAATGTCAGATTATTGATTTCAGCTCAGGTCATGATCCCAGGATCTCTCTCTCCCTCTCTATCTGCCCCTCCCCACCTCTTGAAAGAAAGAAAGAAAGAAAGAAAGAAAGAAAGAAAGAAAGAAAGAAAGAAA
>NW_019154092.1:29258859-29385631 GCF_002288905.1 Enhydra lutris kenyoni
AAAGAAAGAAAACATTCCCAATTACTATGGTACAATAAGAGAAAATAGATGTCTGGCTTGAACAACAAGGTTTTTGGTGTGAAAAGATGGACTGTAGCACAAGAGAGGGACTATCTTATAAAAAACTGTAGTCTAGATAACATTTGAGAACTGACCAAATAGTACACATAGAAAACCAGCAAAGGACAATACACTTTGAGAGAGGTCCAGCAGAAAGCAAAACTAGCCGAAATGTCCAATTAAAATCCTAAGATTGTCTGCTTAGTTTGCCTTACCATTATGCAATGGTAAGATGATTCTTAATCATTAGCATTATAAATAATTATAAACGTTAAGCTGTTGTGTTAATTTGTCTTAGATGAAGGGATGTATTTTAAGACCAGCTGTTGTGGGAAGGGTTGCAGATCAAGAAAGAAAGCTACTATAAAATCTGTATCTCCGGGCTGCCTGGGTGGCTCAGGTGGATCATGGGTGGATCATGACCTGAGCTGAAATCAGGAGCCAGACAATTAACCGATTATGCCACCCAGGCGCTCCTTTATGTTTTCTTTGGTGTACAATATAGTAATGCAGTAGTTGTATATGTATAGTACTTACAAATGAAAAGACATGTGTGAGATAAGAAATGTTGTATTTATAGGAGTACATAGGCAGACACAAGCCAAAAACGGTATTAGAGCAAAGGTATCGATGCTCAGGTTTATTGGCACGACAGTGGAATGGAGGATGTTCTGGAAGTTCTCTCAGAAGGCTAGGATCCTGATTCAGAGGAAAGCTCATGAGGACCTAGTGATGGAGAGGAGAGAGATCACCCAAGCTTGTGGTCTTCAGTAGGAAGGGCTTGGGGGAAGGGGAGGGTGGAGAGAGAGAGGGAGGGAGGGAAGAAGAGAGAGGGACCCTGAGGTTTTGTCACTTGCCAGTCTGAGTAGAAGGAGAAACTGTTACTTGAGATGAAGAAATGGGATATTGAACAAGATACAGAGTTCAGTTTAGGACACATTAAGTCGACATGCCCAAGGGATTCCAGGGAGATGACTACTGGGTGTTGTAAATATAATTCTGAAACTCAGGAGAGCTTGGAGATACAGATTTTTTTTTTAATATTTTATTTATCTGACAGGGAGAGATCACAAGTGGAGAGAGAGAGAGAGGAGGAAGCAGGCTCCCTGCCTAGCAGAGAGCCTGATGTGGGACTCGATCCCAGGACCCTGAGATCATGACCTGAGCTGAAGGCAGAGGCTTAACCCACTGAGCCACCCAGGCGCCCCTGCTTTATGATTCTTCATCCTTCAAGACCCAGCAAGAATGAGAGCCCTTCTCTGACTTTCTTTCTGACTGTCCAGTGTTCTCTTAGCATTTTATTCATTTTAATAGACCTCAGACCATACTATGCACTCATCCATCATTTTCTATACTCTAAGTCCCTTGAGACCAAAGACTATTTAGATAAACAGAGCACATAACAGAGTGACTGCCAAGTAGAAGCCATCACAAAAATGATGTTGTGTTGAATATTACAACTTAGAAAGGTTGAAGCATTAAAATTAAAAAAGCCAGAGATGAGCAAATCTCTGCTAAAGAATAAAAGACCATTAGAAAGAAGATTCTAAGGAAACTCAAGGAATCAATTTCTTGTTATTCTCACACTGGTTGACCAGTGTGGACAGGATATAGGGATATGGCCAAAAAAAAAAAAATTGCAATTGGTAAGGTAATGTTTAATGATTTAGGAATTTAGGAAAAACCAGCTGCATTGTATCCCAGCAGGTCCCAAGGTGAGTTGGTGGTGATCCCACTGGTCTCTAGAAAGTCATTCGGGTTTCATGGTGCTGTAGCCAAGAACTCAAACAGATTTCCTCTCTTTTTTTTTATTTATTTATTTATTTATTTATTTATTTATTTATTTATTTATTTATCAGAGAGAGAGAGCGAGAGAGAGAGAGAGCAAGCACACAAGCAGGCAGAATAGCAGGAAGAAGTGGAGAGAGAAGCAGGCTCCCTGTCGAGCAAGGAGCCCCATGCGGGACTTGATCCCAGGACCCCGGGATCATGACCTGAGCTGAAGGCAGTGACTTAACTGACTGAGCCACCCAGGCATCCCCAGATTTCATCTCTTAGGCACTGAGACCAAGCAGGTAAAAGTTTGAAGATAATGCCACCTTTTTAAGAGATGGTTACTAATCAACAAATTAATTAATTGTATCTGCTGCCTTTAAAATGTACTGTCTTAAAAAAAAATGACGATGGAACAAGTTGATTCTTCTACAGCTGGTCTACATCTGTTCTAAACAGCATTTATAAATATTCCTGTCCAACTTATTGCATTGTATATGAGGGGATTTTTCAATGTCATATAAAATCGTAGACACCTCTCTCACCCAGTGGCTTTGTACCAGTCAAGGTAACATTTTGCTCCTTTCAGTGTAATTGAAATAACCTGTGAGGTATATACCAATATAAATCATGAGGACGTTTTCCCCTTTGGCATTTTATGTTTTGTGGAGACACCATTTTTGCAAATGGACATAATTAGAAATTGGGACTTGGGTGAGTCATTTAAGCTCTCTCCTTAACTTCATCTATAGAACAGTACTTGTTAGCTAACTGGTGAATATTTACTGATAGGCGTTCATAGGATGCTTTGAAGGTGGCATTGTTTGAATTGGACATTTATTTACTCAGGAACTAGACTCTAGGGTCATCAGGAGGCAGTGATCCCTGTGAAGCCATCATCCTGTGCCACTTTCACTACTCATCTTGATCAATGCTATCATCGCTTGGTAATGAACACCTCCATCTCAGTCTTCCATGGTCTCACTGACACATTTGTGAGTGCTTCACTGTAGTCTATCTCTTGAGGTGATGATTTCTACTTAAAGAGGCATTAAAGCTCAGCAAGGACTCAAAGCTAAAAATAAACCAGATAAAATGAAAAGAATTCAAACAAATAGTTTAGAATATTAATTGATAGGCTCTGCCCCTTTTCCATCCCTAGTTTTCAATATTTGAAATGTGTGTATGAAGCTCTCAGAATATTAGCTTTGGGAAGAGGCTGATGTTATGTAAGACTATTTGGGAACAGTCTCATGAGAAGCAAATGTTTTTTTGGTTTTTTTTTTTTTTTATAAAGATTTTATTTATTTATTTGACAGATCACAAGTAGGCAGAGAGGCAGGCAGAGAGTGAGGAGGAAGCAGGCTCCCTGCTGAGCAGATAGCCTGATGCAGGGCTCGATCCCAGGACCCTGGGATCATGACCTGAGCCGAAGGCAGAGGCTTAACCCACTGAGCCACCCAGGTGCCCCGAGGCAAATGTTTTAAAAGGGGTGTCACTGACAGAGTTGGGCAAACAACATAGAATTGTTGAGATCCAAAGCACTCCTCGGTGCCAGCTACATGTTAGAATAATCCATAGCTCTAGAGCATTTTAGAGCTTATAGCATTCATTCATCAAGGCTTTGTTTCTTGTAAGCATATGAAGTATGGGGAGATGAAGGAAGCCAGCTTAGCTAACAGAATCTCTGCTCTTTGGAGAAAGAACCACCAAAGCTTATTGAAAACCATAATTTTTTTCTTCTCAATCTGATATGAGTGATTTTTTCCTATGGATTTTTTTTTTTAATGGAGTGATTTTTTACTCACAAGACTACATTTCACCATTACTTGGAAGATGTCAAAGGCATAATTCAGGCAATCATAAGAGAAACATGGGACACTTTGATCCTGCTGAAATATTCCATTCTTCACGCACACATATTCAGTCCTCAAGCAGAGGGTGACCCTCAATGTCAGCAAAATTAGCAAATGTGCTTATGTTGATGTAACCTTACTTATTTAATGGTCTATGTGTCACCCAGGGTATAATCGAGATGGAAGATATTTCCTGGCCCCTGGGTCACAGAAGACTCTGAATGATCAGTGCCTGAAGTAGACTGACCTTGGCTAAATCAAAAAGTGACCCTGACAGACAGAGACACAGAATTTTTCACTTTTAAGTGTCTCCCTACATTATTATACTATATAATAATAAAAACAACAATAATGCTTCTCCAAATACTCCACACACAACTGTGTACCTTCCTTGAACTGGTAGTCTACCCTCATCCTCTATGATAACTACACTATTATTAGTGTAATTTTATCCCCAATCCCTCCATATTAAATGGATCCCTACAGTAGACCTACTCCGGCCCTCCAAGGTTTCTACTTCTCCATCTATCTCTGAGTAAATATCTCCTTAAAATTAGGTGAAGACCATATGGCTTCCTTTGACCAGTGTCATGTGAGAAGTGACCTCTCTTCTGGGTAAAAACTTTTAAGGTTTGGTGCAGTTTTCCATACTATCTTCCCCTGCCATGGTGCTGAAGGAGAGGCCACAGGAACGAAGCAGACTAGAATGTTGAGTCACCCTGAGGGCTGCCCGGAGATTTGGCATGAGTAGGAAATTAACTTCTATTGTAGTAAGCCATTGATATTTTGGTGGTGTTTGTTACAGCAAAGTAATCTAGCCTACCCTGACTGATGCGGTTTCTCACCAACTCAGTTTACATGGATCACCATTTATGCAGCAGCCCAGAGCCGTTTATGAGGCTGTTTTGCCAGTAAGTTGTGTTTATACACGAATCAGCCTCAGTCAATGTCCAAGGCGAAGTCTCAGAGAAAGAGCTGGGATCAATGGGAAGGTACTGGGATGATTACGCTGTGTGTTCCACACCCTTGCCAGGTCCCTGAATTAGCACGGAAGGCTTCCCAATGCAAATTGCCATCTTGATTTATTACCAAGGAGGTATCAGTTTTATGAGAAGAAGGAGGAGTTTAATTCAGAACACACTGAAACTTCTAGGCGAGTGGGAAATTCAGTTGGAAATGCCTAGTAAGTAATTGGTAATGTAGAAATGGGGTCTGGAAACAGGGGAAGAAATTGGGTATATATTTAGAAGTAATCTCCATGCACTTGAAAGCTGAACATAAAACATGAATAAAATTTCCAAAAGAAATGGCAGGAAAGTGAGAAAAACAAAAAGCAAAAAAAAAAAAAAAAAAAAAAAAATCTTAGGAAACACTCCTGTTTAGGGCTAGAGAGAGAAGAAGCAAGGAAGGGAGATAGGAGAACGATGATGACAATACCCATTCATTCTGAGAGCTAAGAATACCATATCTTCATTAATAAATTCATTTAAATTTAAATTTCAAGGTTTTTAATGAGGATAAAAAATGTACTACTCCTTAACAATCCATTTACTCCTCAGTTATTAAAATAGATTACCCATGTGACAGGCAGCTGGACATTATCTGTAATAAAAAGCAAATGATTTTTTAATTCAATGTCCCAGAACTAATTTATCAGGATTTAAAGTTTTGCAGAAGAAACAGAACTTTTAAACATGTTTGATTCGCTCCACATTATAGTTTTCTCATTTATTCAACAGAATTGTTCTATACATCTGGCCGGTGCTGGGCACTAAGGGGGTTTAGTCGTCATTCTAGTGCCAGCTGCCTCAGCCCCCATTCCACATCCTGTTCCCCTTGAATGTTTGTCTTTGTGCCAGCTTTGCTCCTGCCAGGAAGACCCCAAGAGTTCATTAGCTAACATTTTCTGAAACCTAGGTGTGTGTGCCAGACATAAGGTGCTTTTTATAGGTCTTCTCATTTAATCTTCAAGACACCCCTATGAGGTGGAGGTTAGTAGTATTTCAATGTTAGAGCCTGGGGAACTTAAATGTTAAGAAACTTGCCCAAGGTCACAGAGCTATTAAGTGACACATTGGGACTCAAAATAGGCTGGCCAGTGCCAGAGTGGGTCCTCTAAGCGTTGCTGCTTCAAAGTGTGATCCTCAAACCAGCAGCACTAACATTACCTGGGAGTTTGCCAGAAATGAAGAAAATCAGTCTCAATTCCAGACTTGCTCAATCAGAATTTGGTTTAAACAAGGCCCCCAGGTTGATCCCTCTGCACATGAAAGTTTGGGAAGCACTGTGCTAAGTCACTTCGCTATGCAGACTTGACTTTAAAGGATGCTCCTGGAGACTGAGGTAATCTTTCCCCTGAATTGCAGCTGGGTGGGAATGGGGGGTGGGTGGTTGGGGGGAGGAGATAATGTTTGCTTTCTACAGGGGCAAAAGGAAGGATTCAGACAACAGGTTCTTTCAGTTTCAAACACTGGAGATCAGCAAGGGTCGGGAACACTTCCAAAAGCAGCAGATACTGAGCTGGGTCTTGAAGCCAGAACATTTTCTCAATTCATTTCATTAAAAATAGGTACTGTTCCAAATGGACCAGTGCCCACATCAATAATCTGGACTTCGCTTCTCCAGCCTCGATTCCTTTTCCAAATAGAATCCAAATTATCAACAGCACCAAAAAAGCAGATTTGAAACCTCAATAAAACTTGCTCTGATTGCATTATATTAACCGTATTATTCGGTTTAGACTTGCCTGGTTTGATTAATAATGTTCATGACAAAATCAGCTTATCCCTTATTTATTATCTATCAGTTGTTCCCCAGGTATGAGTACGAACACTTGGTCTAAAGGGCGGAAGCACGCCAGTCGGTGAGCAGGACTCCAGTTACAGGTACTTAATTCAGGGTATGGCGTCGCCTTTTCAAGACCCCTCTTCTCCCGCCGCAGGCCTCCTCTATCTTGGGTGGGGCCAACAGCCCAGCTCCTTTTGGCTGGCACTTTATTCCATGTCACCAACTCACTCTGGCTTCCAAGGGCCCTAACCCGCGTGCCACCTTCCGACCAACCCGCCGACAGGTCACCTCGGACCAGCGCGGATGTGTCCAGAGCTGGGGTCTCCACCTGCCCTCAGCTCCCTGGGGAAAGGGTGGCGCTGGCCCCGGCTCTCCCGGGTGGACTAGCAGAGCCTCGGCGGTGGCAGACGGCGAGTCACGTGTGGCAGTGGGGGCGGAGCGCAGACGGCCGGGTGGGTGGAGAAAACAAAGCCCCCAGCTGTCAGTAGAGGAAGGAGGCGACAGCCCAGGAGCAGGTGAGTCAAGTGCATTTAAAGCGGTACCGCCCTGGCGCACCCCGACACCTCCTGCCCTGGCGCAGTCCCTTCCTGGCTGAGCACTGGCCGCGCCTCCTCCCGCAGCCGGGGGACTGCAGTGTGCGGGTCGCGGAGCGGCCGGGACCCCGGGTCTTCGTGCCCGGCAAGAAGTTGTGCAGGGGTGGGCGCCGCGGCTCCGGGGTGTGAACCAGCCGCGTTCCCGCGGGCTGCACCTCTCTGTTGCCCCAGCGCCTCGAACTGTGCCCTGGAGGAGAGGGGAGGGAGTCGGACTGCCACGCTGGCAGAAGCAAAGTGGACTAGCTCTGGGGGTGAGGGCCGGGGCTCTCCAGGACCCGGACACTTGGCGCCGGCGCAGAGGGGCTTGGGGGTGCGCGCCCGACGCGCGCAGACCTGGAGGTGCCGGAGTTGGGGCGCTGGGACTGAGAGCTGAAGGCGCTGGCAGGGGCCGCGCGCTTCAGGCAGACCAGGAAGTGCAGCGCGCTGGCGGACAGGGTTTCAAACCCCGGACCCCCGGCCCTGCCGCCGCCCTAGGTGCTTGCGCTCCCCCGGAGACGAACCCTACTGCCCCCCATTCCGACTCCAGCTCCCGCTGGTGCTCCTGATGCCCGAGACTTGGGAGCCGGGTCTGGGGAAAAGAGAGCCGGTTGCGATTCTGAACCGTAGAGGTTCTTCTGCAGAGAGCTCCCTGGGCGCAAGGCGAGGGCTACTCAGCGATTCCCCCTCTGCTTCCGTAGGAAAGTCTTCAGTCCGCCCTTAGAAGGGCTGCGCCAAAGCCCAGAAATCCCACAAAGGGCTGGAGGGAGGGGTGGGCACAGAAAGACCTTCCCCTCTGAATCTGGAGCGCTCCGTCATGCAGACTTTCAAATCACGAAAGGGCTGGTGAATTTGGTCACCCCTGAGTCACTTTGCAAGTCCCGTGCCAAGTGCGGCCCAGCGCAGAAGGCAGAGCTATAACCTCAGGGGAAGGGGCGCTGCAGCCATTTGATCAGGAGGAGCCTTTGTCTTAACCCCCAGTCCCCTTCTGCTAGTCTTCGCCGGGTCAGTAGCGCGTGGAGTAATTAATATTCCGAACATTAGCCGTCCCTTCACCTCGGCACCGGCCAACACTGCTGTCCCTCCCTGCGGGTTTTCTCCATCACTTGCTCACGTCCTCTCTTCCAAAATCGTGGGACATAGTCCAGACCCGCTAAGCAAGAGGAGGTCACTAATCGCACTATAATGCAGTCACGTAAAATCAAGGGTTAAGTATTCAAACCTGCACCCGCCCTCCCGCGAGGAGACGGAAGAACTTTCTTGATTAGCATAGTATCTACCCTGGGGCCGCGCTGCGAGGCGGAGGTTCGGTCCCAGCAGAGGTGAAGCTTGCAGTCCCGTCTTGACTGTCCTTTGACGCAGCACCTGCTTCTGATCTGAGAGGACCCGAGGCTTGCAGCTTTGCCGAACCAGACTCTGTGGAATGAAACAGAACAGAGATCAAAAGGTAACAGAAAGAATAGAAACATTTGAGATGCTTCTCTTGAGCCCTAAATTTAGCTAAGTTTTTAGTAAGCTAAGAGGGGAAATGGTTCTTGTCTAGACAGTGTCACTTCTAAAAATGCCCTCTTGCCTTCGCTAGCTTTCTTTGTGGCTGCCAAACTAAGTTATCAGGGGCCATGTGTCAGTAGATCTCCAAGGCGGGTTGGGAGGCCACCAGGTAGTCATTAGTTAAGCTTAACTGGTAGGCTTCACTTGCATGGGGAGAGGGACGCTTCTCCAGTGCACAGGTTCCCAAACTTTGCTGCCTGTTAGAATTACCTGGGGAACTTTGGAAAATCCTGATGTCCACATGTTATCCCAACTCATTTGAATCTAACTGTTTGGAGATGAGAGCCAAGCATCCGGTTTGTTATTTGTTTTATTAATCTGCAGGTAATTCATTGTGCAGCAAAGTCAGAGCAACACACACACACACACACACACACACACACACACACACACACACAGAGTTCAGTGGCCAGCAGCTGCAAGAGATGCTAGACAAGATGCCAGTTTAACTACTTGGGCGGGTGGAAGAAAAGACGGTGAAACTGGAGTGTTGCTGACGGACGCCCTAGGGCGGGGACTGTCCTCTGGCATCTTGGCCAGCGGTGACACCTGCCACATCATCTTTCACCCTCTCTTGCCTTAGGTCCGGTTCTTATTGGAAAGATCGAAGTTCACTGTCGTGCACGGTTTCTTCACGGTTGTTAAGGAGACGGGTAGAAACTTTCATTCCCATGATGACTCACGTGCACAGGCAGTGGGGAAACCCAGCAGAAACTAACTGGGAGGAGCAGCCTGGTGAGTCAGCAGGCTGCACTCCAAGGCGGAGCCCCGGGTATAGGAAGTAATTACATCCAGTAGCTTATTGACGCGCAGTGCTCCACTCCTTTGAAAGCATATTTGAATATCTGATCAGGATATGTTTGCTTGTAGAAGCCGATCCCTTTTCCAGCACCCTATTCTACCAGCTTCATTTTAGTGCCTCTTCTGTTAGAAGAGGAAGCACAGAGCCAACTAGACGTCTTGTAATTTCCTTGGTGGGAGGCATTAAAAAAAAAAGAAGAAGAAGAAGAAGAGAAAAAACCAGCTGGAGAGTGCTGCTGACTGACTGATGTGGGTTATTTCAATTACATGAAATAGAGAGGATGAAATTGTAGCACATAAATTTTGAATACAGAAAAGTCAAATACTATTTGATGACACACTCAATGGTCGATTAAAGGCTCTATTTAAATGGAAATGGTTATCCCTAACATTTTGCAAGAAATTTTGTTTGCTACTAACCCACCATTTCTTGTTTTAAAAAAAAAATTCCTAAGGCATATGTGACCCTAATAAAGATAACCTGTTTTAAAATGCCCACAGATTATTAAATAAACTTATTTTTCTTATTTTTATTACTATTAACTTCAATTCTTATACCTCTCCTCTCTTCATTATTCTTTTTTTATATTTATTTTTTTAATTCAATTTTTAAAAAATTTTTATAAGCTCTTCATTATTCTTTATATCACCATGACTCGCTCTATCACTGCCTGAATGCTTCCTTCCCCATTCTGTTTCTTTAAGGGGAACCAGCAGTACCTGACACACCTCAAGGCTTCAGTGTTGTCAGCTGGAGAACTTTGCTCAATTTTCTCATCGCCCCTGGGTACCCTGCTCAGAATGCTCTCCTCCGGGCTTTTGGCTCCCGTAGCACAGAGCATAGGACCTTTCATGGATGCTACTTGTTTACACTGAGCATTATCAAAAGGTGGGGAGAACATTTGTAAGCAAAGCATCCTGAGTACATTCAGTTTTGTTATTTTCCAAGACAGACATTCTGGATATGGAGGAGCCAAAGGTCTCTTTCATTTCTTAAGTGCCATAAAAGGGTAGCTCATTGTTTATTTGTAGTTTTACATAAAACAATTTAGTATTGTTTTTTGCATGAAATAATTTAGTTAAAAACAATTTAACTAGTAATTGTTATACATAACTACACTCTCATGGGTCGAAGATTCACTTCACAAGTTTGCTCTCTGCCAAATATTATGGAAAAAAAAACAAACAAACAGGAATATCCAGCTATGTGGATGCCTAAAGGAATTCATGAAGCTAGGAGTGTTATTTCAGAGTACTGGACAAATAACACATTAATAGTTAAACAGCTTTTATTGTCATTGGCCTTCATTAAAAATGGCACAAGTCTATTTAAATAGCCAGCATATTTAAAAATGAGAAGCTTGTTGTGTTCTTTGACAGATACTACCAAAAATAAATGTTAATAAGAATTTCCAAAGGCCAACATGATGTCAATGAACCCATTCTCATTTCTGTGTAGCTTAGAAGAAGCACTGGGGATGTACTTCTGAAATTCCCATCCTTTTTTGGGGAGGTATAATTTATTGAAGGCTGAAATGTAGTTAAGAAGACTGGGTCTAATCCAGATTAATCAGGAACTGTTCATGAGAGGATGGTGTAAACCTAGTTCTCTAGTACTTATAAGTAGACCAAGACCAAGAGGACTGAGGTAGAAAGAATGTGTGTCATCTCGATTTTAGAAACTCTCAAGTTTTTTTTTAATTAACATACAATGTATTATTTGTTTCAGGAGTACAGGTCTGTGATTCATCAGTCTTACACAATTCACAGCACTCACCATAGCATATGCCCTCCCCCATATCCATCCCCCAGCCACCCCATCCCTCCCACCCCCTCCACTCCAGCAACCTTCAGTTTGTTTCCTAAGATTAAGAGTCTCTTATGGTTTGTCTCCCTCTCTGGTTTCATCTTGCTTCATTTTTCCCTCCCTTCCCCTATGATACTCTGTCTTGTTTTTCAAATTTCTCATATCAGTGATGGCATATGATGATTGTCTTTCTCTGACTGACTTATTTTGCTTAGCATAAAACCATCTAGTACCATCCACATTGTTGCAAATGGCAAGATTTCTCTTTTTGATGGCTGCATAGTATTTCATTATATATATGCATATATATATACCACATCTTCTTTATCCATTCATCTGTTGATGGACATCTAGGCTCTTTCCATCATTTGGCTATTGTAGACATTGTTGCTATGAACATTGGGGTTCATGTGCCCCTTCGGATCACTACATTTGAATCTTTAGGGGAAATACCCAATAGTGCAATTCCTGGGTCGTTGGGTAGCTCTATTTTCAACTTTTTGAGCATTTGCATTCCTATTAGTAGGGTAGGAGGGTTGCCCTTTCTCTGCATCCTCACCAACACCTGTCGTTTCCTAACTGGTTGATTTTAGCCATTCTGACTGGTGTGAGGTAGTATCTGACTGTGGTTTTGATTTTTATGTCAATGAAGCTGAGTGATGTTGAACACTTTTTCATGTTGTCTGTTGGCCCTTTGGATGTCTTCTTTGCAGAAATGTGTGTTCTTGTCCTCTGCCCATTTCTTGATTGGATTATTTGTTCTTTGGGTGTTAAGTTTGATAAATCCTTTATAGATTTTGGATACTAGTCCTTTATCTGATATGTCATTTGCAAATATCTTCTCCATTCTGTCAGTTGTCTTTTGGTTTTCCCTTTGCTGTGCAAAAGCTTTTTATCTTGATGAAGTCCCAATAGTTCATTTTTGCCCTTGCTTCCCTTGCCTAGAATCTCGCAAGTAATTGAGAACAGATGAGAATCATCCAGTGTTTTTTGTCTTTTTTTTTTTACCTTAAATTTATACAGCCCTTTGGTCTTTTTTTTTTTTTTAAGATTTATTTATTTATTTGAGAGAGAGAGAAAGACAGCAGGAGTAGGAGGGGCAGAGAGAGAATCTGAGACTCTGTACTGAGTGCAGACCTCAAGGTGAAACTCCATCTTGATCTCATGACCCTGAGATCATGACCTGAGCTGAAACCAAGAGACGGAAGCTTAAAGTACCGTACCACCCAGGCACCCCCAGCCCTTTGGTCTTATTAACACATCAGGGCCTAAACAGAACTGGGTGGATAGACTTCCCATGTGCCCAAAAGCACAAAGCCCAAAATTAAATGATGCTCCAAGGTGGCGAGAAACCTGGGGTGCTGACTCCTTGTCTTGAATTTTTTTCTTGAATAGTGTTGGGTATAATCTTGCTTGGAGGCTTTGGCTAGACAAGTTCAGGTCTAATTCTCTGCTCTCTCCTCAAAGTAGGAGAAATGATTTACATACATCATGCTCTCACATGTTCTCACAAAGAAATCAACCTTAGGACTAGGCCAACGCCCAAAAATCCAAGCCATCATTAGTTTCTTTCTTTCTTTTTTTTTTTTTAAGAATTTATTTATTTATTTGGCAGAGAGAGATCACAAATAGGCAGAGAGGCAGGCAGAGAGAGAGAGAGGAGGAAGCAGGCTCCCTGCCAAGCAGAGAGCCCAATTCGGGACTCGATCCTACAACGACCCTGAGATCATGACCTGAGCCAAAGGCAGAGGCTTAACCCACGGAGCCACCCAGGCGCCCCAAGCTTCTTATCCACATAACCAAAGTAGGAAGTTTCAGAATCTTTGCCCAGTGCATAGAAGCATAAACTCTCTAGTTTTAAGGGCCCTTACAGGTTCATCACACCATCTGACGAAAACATAAATGCCCTATACAGCATCCTTACTAAATAGTCCTGCAGTCTCTGCTTTGGGTTCTCCCTTACCTCACATTCCATCCACAAAGCATTCTCTGCAGCAAAGTGAAAATTTGCTCACTTAAAGCCCTCATCTTTTTTTCAGGTTTTTTTTCCTTTTAGAAAAGGGAAAACAATTTGTTTCCAAACATAGGTAAACTAATCACTCAAGATAGTTTAGTTTCATATTTCCCTTTGGTGTGTATGTACTTTGCAAAAGTAGTACATTTCTAAGTAATACATGAATTTTTGTGATACAGTAAACTGCAGAACTTCTGAACCTTAGCAGGCCCAAACAGAGCCGTGCTAACATCCTTCGAGCTATGTCACTGTTTCCAGTGCTCCAGAAAGTGGGAAAACACAGCCTTGCCAGCAAGCCCAGAGTAAGACTTGCCTTAACTTTTTAGCAGTGAGAACTTCCTTTTCCTCTTTCCTAACCTGTGAGAGTTTTTTTTTTCTTATTTGATTTAGTATATGAAGACATAATTTGAAGACTTTTTTCAGATTCGAGATTTTTTTTTTAAGATTATTAATTTATTTGAGAGAGGCAGGGCGAGAGCATAAGCAGGCAGGAGGGTCATCAGAGGGAGATGGAGAAGCAGACTCCCTGCTGAGCAGGGAGCCCAAGGGAGAGGGCTCCATTCTACAACCCTGGGACCATGACCTGAGCCAAAGGCAGCTGCTTAACCAACCAAGCCACCCAGGTGCCCCAGCTTTGAGACTTTTCATTGACTGTCACTTTATACATTTGGAAACATGATGTGAAAACTTGCTGTTTTGAAAACAGCACTACTCTTCTACAGTATGCATTTAAGATCAGTTGCTACTTACAAAGAGAGTGCTCATTAAATAATAAGCAGATTTTCATATAGTCACATCACTAGAGGCTGGCAATACGCCATGATCAATTTCGTCTAAAATTTCCACATTCAAAAACAGATCAGATTATGATCCAGAAATTCAAATTATTTGCCTTCTGCCCGAGGCTGGACAGATTAGTATTAAGATTCTAGAAAGAATATTTGAAAGAACAATAACTACATTGATAGGAACTTGTCTTACTTTCTTATTTTAAGAGTTGCCTCATAAGATTTCCTTCAGTTAAGAGAACTTCCTCTTTTTGATGACTTGTTAATGCCACCGACTGCAAATGAGTTTCACTTAGATTAACAGAGCAATTTTAAGGGTTATATATAACTGGTCCTCTTCATCCCTTCCAAAATCAGTATAGCTACAATTTAGAAGCCAAAAATGGTGGTTGGGGTCCCTTTTTCACTAGATCAAACAATGCATTATAAACAATATAAAGTTTGAGGTACCTGAGATCAGCTAAATAATTTCTAAAAATAAAACAAAACAAAACAAAAATGAAAAGGGTATTAACCCCATCCTAGGACCGTTGGTAGCAATGGCATGTAGATTTCTAACTCCCAAAGTGACTTAAGCTCCTCTTGCTCCTGACGGAGTTAACTGGGGAAGGAGGATGAAGGGAGACAGCTGAAGACAGATTGTATAACCAGTTCAAGTGAAAAGGAACTTTACTCCTTTATCATAATTTAGATTTCATATTTTATTAACTACATTTTGTTTAATATAGCTTATGCATATTTATGTATATATATAATGTGTAGCTCTCTTCAAAGTAGTTCCAAAATTAAACAGTAGGGAGGGTCCTCAAAAGTTAAAAATAGAACTGCTTTATGATCCAGCAGTCACACTATTGAGTACTTTATTTCTTTTTTAAATATTTTATTTATTTGACAGACAGAGATCACAAGTAGGCAGAGAGGCAGGCAGAGAGAAGAGGGAGCGGGCTTCCTGTTGAGCAGAGAGCCAATGCAGGGCTCGATCCCAGGACCCTGAGACCATGACCTGAGCCAAAAGCAGAGGCTTAACCCACTGAGCCACCCAGGTGCCCCCACACTATTGAGTATTTACCTCAAGAGTATAGGAACACTAATTCAAAGGGATATGTGCACCCCTATGTTTATAGCAGCAATATTTATAATAATCAAGAGTGTCCTTTGACTGATGAATGGATAAAGAAGATGTGGCACAGACACACACACACACACACAGAAATACTAGTTAGTTGTGAAAAAGAATGAAATCTTGTAATTTGCAATGACGTGGATGGAACTAGAGGGTATTATGCTAAGTGAAAAAAGTCAGAGAAAGACAAATACCATATGACTTCACTCATATGTGGAATTTAAGAAACAGAACAAGCAAAGGGAAAAAAAAAATAAGAGAGAGAGAGATGGACAAACCAAGAAACAGGCTCTTAATTATAGAGAATCATCTGATGGTTACCAGAGGGCAGGTGGGTAGAGGAATGGATTAAATATGTGGTGGGGATTAAGGTGAGCGCTTGTTGCGATGAGCACGGAGTGATGTATGGAAGTGTTGAGTCACTATATTGTATGCCTGAAACTATTATAATACTATATGTTAACTAACTGGAATGTTAATTAATTAATTTATTTACTTAGAGGGAGACAGAGCAAGTATGTGAGGGAGGGCTTGGGGTGGAAAAGGGGCAGGAGGAGAGGGAGACAGAGAATCCTAAGCAGGTTCCATGCCCAGGGCTGAGCCCCGCATGGGGTTCAATGTCATGACCTTGAGATCATGACCTGAGCAGAAATCAAGAGTCAGATGCTCAACTGACTGAGCCACCCAGGCACCCCATAACTAACTGCAATTAAGATAAAAACTTGAGGTCCTTTATCCATTTTGAGTCTATTTTCGTGTGTGGTGTAAGGAAATGGTCCAGTTTCATTTTTCTGCATGTGGCTGTCCAATTTTCTTAAAAACAGTAGTTCCAAAATTAAGAATGTTCTGAAACTAATTGGATTTTACTATATTTTTTAACCAGAGGAAGAAATTCATAATTTTTAATTGCTTAAACAGGGGCAGAACACTCAAGCATTTTGCTGACAGGTAAGCCTTGGTATTAAGTTAGAATTAATTATAAACAACATGGCAAGAATAACTCTTATTATTTGGAGTTAGTAAGAGAAAAGAAAATAAGCCAAAAAAGGCCGGTGGAAAATGAGGCAGTTTTTTTTTAGTTTTGCTAAAGTATCTGAAGCTTTTTATTCACTGTCATACCAAAGTAAAACCAGAGCGCCAGGTTACCCTCTTTAAGCAGAGGCTGTTTTCAACAACTGATAAGCAAGAGGTGAGAGCGTGCCTGCAACCACCACCTTACACTTTCCTTCCTGCTTTCAAAGATGATCTTCAATCCGATCAGCTTGTCAGAATTGGATCTAGTAAGAAGCACCTTTCTTGATTCTACCCAGGAAACCACTATCTCCATTTTCCCACTGATCTTCTCCGGTCTTGGAAAGAGGAGAAGAAAGAGAGGGAGCTAGATGGGAGACCTTTCTTCTTTGCTCCCCCTAGTCCTTTCCCCAAACTGTTGACAGATTTTTGTTAGTTTCCCTTCCAGCTTACCTTCGACCATAATTTTTTCTTTTTTTTAACTGTGGTCTTCTGGACACAAATTTTCTGAAAGGAGTTTCCACATATCAACAACAGGAATAACCGCGTGCTGTATGTGTTATTGGCAATTCCAGAAAGCCGTTCTCTGTGCAGTTGGGAGTGTTTAAGCCACCTGCCAGCATCTGTCCTCTCAGCCCTTCAGTGTTGGTTAGGCTCTGGAGGGGTGTGCATTTACCTCGGGTTGGGAGGTGAAATACAGGACGCCCAATTAAATCTGAATTTTAGATCAACAATTTTTTTTAAATATAAGTATATATTACATATATGTATTACATGGGGGTACACCCATACTAAAAAAAAAAAAAAATGGATCTTTTATCTAACATTCAACCTTAACTGGGTGTGTCTTTTTTTGGTTTTATTTTTCTTTTCTTTTTTTGTTTTTGCTAATTGTACAACTCTACTTTAATCCCACAACAAATCTCAAATGCCTCACTTTCCCAGTCTGTAAAATACCTGATCTGAGGCTCCATGTCCAAGATAATGAAGTAGAATGTCTGAGCTGCCTTCACCCACTAAAGGAAAAAATCAAGCCATTATCTGAAGTTGTCTGTACAACTTACCTAATTAAGAGGGGAAAATGAAAAGTAAACCCAGAGCCAGAAAATTAGGAATCTTATTTTGTAAGATATTGTAAGGTACTTTCTTTTTTTTTTTCTCTTTTTTAAATTTTTAAAATTTTAAATTAAAATTAAAAAATTAAAAAATTAAAATTAAATTAAATTTAAAAATTAAAAAATTAAATTAAATTAAAAAATTAAAATTTTTTAATTAACATATAATGTATTATTAGCCCCAGGGGTACAGGTCTGTGAATCGCCAGATTTACACACTTCACAGCACTCTGTAAGGTTCTTTCTATTCTTTCACAGACCTTCTAATAGAACAGATACATTGATAGGTAAATTATTAGCTAGTGGAGTACTTGAGAGAGCATCAACCACGTCCACACAACATTGCTAATCAAAGTCCCCTGATCTTGAGTGATTCCAAGGAAGTTCATTTGCAGGGGATTCCAATGAATCCTCCCAAGTCTATCCGTGTGACGTCCCAGAACCACAGTTCGGCATCGTCTAGCAGCATCTTAAAATGCAGAATTCAGGCTCCACCCCAGACCTTCTCGATCAGTCCTCACTTTAACAACACCTGGAGGGGATTCCGTGCACAGGGAAGTTTGAGAAACCCTGAAGCAGAGGATTCACTTGTTCACACATAAATTGACCTTTTGGTTTAATACCGGGTTGAAATAATCCTTAACAAAACTCTTGTTAACACCTAAGAAGAAATCATTTCTTTTGATCAAATATCTTTAATATGCAACTATTTCTATTTTCTTCTTATGAAGATACTAAACGACCATTTCTACTATTGTTTTATAATGAACATATTTAACAAAAGAAGACAAATGTAAATTTGAAAAAGGCTCTGATAAGGACTAACTGGACAGCCTATTATAAAGAGCATTGTGGTTTGTCCTTCATTAAGGACACAGTTAATGTCACACACTTCCTGGCCCCCAGAATACAGCAAATCTCTTGTGTTTCTTCATTTCGTGTATTATAAGTTTTGTAAGATACTTATATGCCAACACCACACATGTATCTGTTTGTATCCAGGTTCCTTTAAAACAGAACAGAGGGCATGTAGTTTGAGCCTATGACAAATTCCCAACTGCTCTTGTGAAATTCTGAGCTTTAAAAAGTCATAGAAAACTTTCCATAGATTTTAATTCCTTTTTGAGTTTGAAATCCTCACTTCCTTATCCCTGCCCACCTGATTTTTTTAGACGTTACAATGTTGTGGGGCACCTGGATGACACTCGGTTAAGCAAATCAACTCTTGGTTTCAGCTCAGGTCATGATCTGGGGTCTAAGCCCAGCTCAGGGTTGTAAGACAGAGCCCCAAGTCAGACTCCTCACTCAGCACAGTGTCTGCTTAAGACTCTCTCTCCCCGAAGATAAATACATAAATCTTTTTTTTTTTTTTAAGATTTTATTTACTTATTTGTCAGAGAGAGCGCATGCACAAGCAGGGGGAGTGGCAGAGGGAGAGAGAGAGAAGCAGACCCCCCACTGAGCAGGGATTTCCCAACAGGGGACTTGATCCCAAGACCCTGGGATCATGACCTGAGCCAAAGGCAGACACCTAACTGACTGAGTTACCCAGGCATCCCTAAATATATAAATCTAAAAAAAAAAAAAAAAAAGTTACAGTGTTGTATCGCAGAAAAAATTCTGGAACTGGTGCAAAAACCTCAGAAAAGCCTAAGGCTTAAAACTAGTTCTGCTGCTGATGGGGTGACTTTGGAGATGTTACTTTACGTCCTTAATCAACATCCCTCAGATTAAGTTTTCTCCTCTGCCCAATAGAGACGGTGGAGTCTGGCATCGTCTCACAGGATTCTTGGAAGACTCAGATAATGTGTGAGTCTTTATGAGAACTGTATTATGTAGTGACACAGTCATAAGATTTGTTTAATGGTTTTCACATACGGATGACAATAGAACAAATATGATCTATGTATTTTCCTGCAACACATCTAATTTGGAAGCAAGGTGATCTTAATTTTAAGAGTTCCATTTATGCATCAGGAATGGAATCACAGAGCATATATCTTACAGACTTAGAGCTTATGGCTGTATGTCCTCAGCAACCACAACCTTCCTTCTGCTCCTCAGAAACACAAAGCTCTCCCCCTTGCCTGGGACAGTGACATGCTCTGGGACACCCAGCAATGAATTCCTTGTCGCACTCTGCGAAGTCAAAAGACACAATGTTTGGTGTTTTTTCCTCTGTCAGAATTCTATAAGATTCCTCCTGCATCTTTTTTTCCCAGGCAAAATTTACTAATAGATTATAAAAACGTGCTTCAATATTTTTAATGCCTCACCTCTTCTTCTAAAACATTATTCCTTCAAAAACACACATCTTTAGGTGGTGATCATAATCAAGTCACTATGTCATTGTTGCAGTCACTTACCAAGTAGTGTAACCCTATCCAATCACATAATTCCAAACTGGAGGAAGCCACCTGGTCATTTCATCAAAAGACACCCTAGGACACAATTCCGCCCACCAGCACTTGGAGGAGAAACGGATTTATCCTTTTGGGGTTGTTTTAATCAATACAATGTTAAGGGGCCCCTGGGTGTCTCAGTTGGTGGATCATCTGACTTTTTAAAAATTAATTAATTAGTTTTAAAATTTTTTATTTTTTTAAATTACTTTTCAGTGTACTAGAATTCATTGTTTATGAACCACACCCAGTGCTACACGCAATACATGCCCTCCACAATACCCACCACCAGGCTCACCCAACCTCCCACCCCCCGCCCCTCCAAAACCCTCAGATTGTTTTTCAGAGTCCATAGTCTCTCATGGTTCATCTCCCCCTCCAATTTCCCCCAACTCCCTTCTCCTCTCATCTCCCCATGTCTTCCGTGTTATTTCTTATGCTCCACAAAAAAGTGAAACTGTATGATAATTGACTCTCTCGACTTGACTTATTTCACGCAGCATAATCTCTTCCAGTCCCGTCCATGTTGATGCAAATGCTGGGTATTCATCCTTTCTGATGGCTGAGTAATATTCCATAGTGTATATGGACCACATCTTCCTCATCCATTTGTCCATTGAAGGGCATCTTGGTTCTTTCCACGGTTTCGCCACCGTGGCCTTTGCTGCTATGAACACTGGGGTACAAATGGCCCTTCTTTTCACTACATCTGTATCTTTGGGGTAAATACCCAGTAGTGCAATTGTAGGGTCATAGGGAAGCTCTATTTTTAATTTCTTAAGGAATCTCCACATTTAGGCTTAGGTCATGATCTCAGGGTTGAGAGACAGAGCCCCGCCCCCGGGCCCTGCACTGGGTATGGAGCCCGCTTAAGATTCTTTCTCCCCCTTTCTGCCTCAAATTGCACGGGTACACATTCTCTCTCTCTTTAAAAAAAAAAAAAAAAAGATTTAGTTTTTTTTTTTAAGATTTTATTTATTTATTTGACAGAGATCACAAGCAGGCAGAAAGGCAGGCAGGGGGGCAGGGGGAAGGATGGAACTCCATCCCAGGACCCTGAGATCATGACCTGAGCCGAAGGCAGAGGCTTAAACCACTGAGCCACCCAGGCGCCCCCAAGATTAGATCTTAATAAAGTTAAATTTAATAAATAAATAAATACAACATAAGACACATTAGTGAGAGTTTGAAAAAGATGAGGGAGATAAAAGAGGGGAGGCACTTCTAATCTTTCTACCTCTGTGCAACTATTACAAAAAGAGAAAAAGAATTTCCCTTTTTGTGTAAGGCTCTTGTTGCCTGTATTCACACTCAACAATATTTCACATAAACATTTTCCGTAGCATGTTGGATTTTATTTCCCACAGCCAGCTTAATGTTTCTAGGTTCAGTGTCTTTGCACGTTTTTCTGCTGGGGACGTCTTTCTGTCTTTCCTTCTGTAGTGAAGTCAGGCTCAGCCTTTGTCTTAGCTCAGGTGGTCCTTCCTCCAGGTCCTTGCCGCTGGGAGCGCGCTCCGACCAGTGGCTTCTGCATCACCTGGGAGCTTCATATAAATGCGGAACCTCCGTCTCCGTCCCAGACGTTCTCAATCAGAATCCGTACTGCTGTAAGATTCTCAGGTGTCATGGATTAACATTTGAGGAGGATTGTTCTGGAAAACCTCTCCGAACCTCCTAACTGTGACCTCCCCCACCTCCCACAGGCCCGCCCACGCGTCCAGGGTAGGTCAGGTGACTCACTGCGGTTTGCCTTTAATTCCCCACACGTGGGCCTCCCCAGCTCATAAATTGGTTGGAGATGGGGATGGACTCCTGTGGCTCTTCACGTCCCCGGGTTCGAGCGCGGCGCTTGGCACGTAAGCTTCCATTTTTAGAGTTGTTTTATCCTTCTTCTGACACCGCGGCTCTGTAGATGAAACAAAAATACAGGTGAAAATTTTCGTCCGTGCTGAGAAAGTGGGTAGTCAGGTAGGAGTGCCTGGGTCACTGGTCCACAGTTTGGGAGAGCCCTATAATTGTAGTCTTTACTGTGGGAAACGCACTGGGGGTTGGGGGGGAAAGAAATGCTTCTCTCTCTGTGAATAATTTCTGGAAGTCTGCTGTTGTAACTTGATCCTTTTGGGTTAAAGTATTGAATATTTGTTACCAGTATCTCTGGGAGAGCCTACACATTACACTTGGCATAGAGGTTGAGCAGCTGGCAGATTTTTGTAAGCATTTGATAAGATCTAGAGATAAGGGTTCTCTGACAGAGAAGATAGGGTGCTCTAGTAGGTGTTAGGGAAGTTAAATGATGGAATACTACAAAACAGCTTCTAATCCTGCCAGATGTTACAATAGGTTTTATCCTGAATCCTACCATAGGTTGCTTTTTCATTAAAAAAAAAAAAGTCTATAAAAATCTGAAGGTAGGACTCCATCCCCATCCTGCCTTTCATCAGTCCTCCTTTCAAAGCGAACCACTGACAGGCTGGGGTTTTTTGGTCGTTTTGTTTGTTTGTTTCTCCCAGATACTGGTTTTAACTGTAGACAAAGTGCAGGTCCTTCTACACCGAGGTTTTTGAACGCCTACTGAAATTGAACAGATCTGGAGGGAGCCTCCTCTGTGTTCAGGAACCACTTGGTCCTTTCATTGTGGCAGGAACGTTTTGTGAACTCAAGAGTAGACAATCTGATAGAGGGAGGCTGAGCCCAGAAGCCTGCTGTTTTGAATTAGCAGAAGACTGATTAGGGCTTTGGAATCAAGTTGTACCCAGAAACAAGAAATGTCTGTCCTGCAGGGCTATTGTTTGTCTTATTTGAAAGGAACAAGAGGCTCCTGGTACTGCTTACCAATGGCCCTCACAATTAGCCTCATGGAGCACAAGGAGTATAACTATATTCAAGAATGTGTGGCTTCTCTTCCCCTTCCCCTTCGGGAGCCTGTGCCCACCTATCACTATGGACACCAGCTTAAGTTGAGCTGTGAATCTGAGTCTGGTTTCTCTTGCAGAAGGGTGTATTAGGTTGGTTTTCTGTCCTAAGCTGCCTATGTGAGTGTCTGCAGTGATGCTATTCACAGTAATTTGCCCAGACAGGGAGCTTGGGTGGGGTTTTTAGGAACCCTCTGACACCTCCAGAGCATACCTTGTTGAGCAATCTGATGCAGGTGAGCCATGCAGGACGGGAAGAACAATTGTGTTCCATTCGCTGTGATCTCAAGCCGAAGTCCATTTGAGTCATATTTTCCCACGGGGTTTGTGGCCCATCCCAAAGGAATGAGATTTTAAACACCCTATTCTTGAGAAGTTTAGTGTTGTCAGCCTCACTCTTAGAATCGGAAAGCCATGTGCTTTTTTTTGGTTTTTCGCATTTGGGGGAGTGTGTCTGCAAATGTTAAGTAGTTAATAACTTTGCTGTTTGTTAATTCTGTGTGCCTTTGGGAGACTTTTTTTTTTTTTTTAAAGATTTTATTTATTTATTTGACAGAGAGATATCACAAGTAGGCAGAGAGGTAGGCAGAGAGAGAGGAAGGGAAGCAGGCTCCCTGCTGATCAGAGAGCCCGATGCAGGGCTCCATCCCAGGACCCCGGGATCATGACCGGAGCCAAAGGCAGAGGCTCAACCCACTGAGCCACCCAGGCGCCCCGCCTTTGGGAGACTTTTATATTTTGATTCCCCTATCTGGGAAAAAAACTAGCCAAACTGTCTAATAATGATCAGGAATAGAGACTCTAGAGATTAAAAAATGAAGAGGAAGTTAAAATTCCATTTCAAAGATTTAACGTATTAAAGAACTGACAGTCCAACCAAGAGGAAGCAGCAACATCTACCAAAACATCCAAAAGAAAAATAAGCATGATTTAGGAGTCCAGACAAAGAATGCTTGTCTCTACCCCCTTAAACAATGATCTTCTTTTAAAATCTTTGCAAGTTAGGCACAACACCATTCCTGCTCTTTTTTTTTTTTCTTTAAGATTTTATTTATTTATTTGACAGAGATGACAAGTAGGCAGAGAGGCAGAGAGAGGAGGGAAGCAGGATCCCCGCTGAGCAGAGAGCCCAATGCGGGGCTCCATCCCAGGACCCTGGGATCATGACCTGAGCCGAAGGCAGAGGCTTTAACCCACTGAGTCACCCAGGTGCCCCACCATTCCTGCTCTTCTTATGAACGAGTCAACTTAAATTGATTGTAGGAGGGCCTGGGCCTTATCCCAGCTCTGCTTTAAGTGCAGTCCCAAAGCACTTCAATCCATATGTGACCTATAGCCTCCTCAGCTGGGGGGTGTCTTACATTTTACTTCTGCTTTCCCCACGAGAAATGTCAGCACTCCAGAAGCCAGTTGTCAATACATCTTCCTTAGAATAAAATAGAATAGAAAATGTAATGGGAACTGGACTTTTTCCTCTCAAAGCCTCCATAAGGTTCTTAACACATGAGGAAAATACATCATTTTGATAGTACAGTAGCACACTGAATGATTTGAGTCGCTGAGGGTGGTAGTGGTAGGATTCAGACTTCTATTTAACACATGAAGAATGCCATTGTCGCTCAAAATAGGGAAGTGCTGTGATTTTTGGAAGAGCAGGCACGTTTTAAAGAGCATCCATTTGGATACCCTGCTGAGCTCACTTTTCCCGGTAAATGTAGTTGTTAGCATTCTGTCTTCTCTCCATCCACCGGCCTAGGCTGGAGAGCTTCTATATCTTCCTCTGTTAGCAGGGAAGACGTGGAAAAGCAGGATGACTGACCCAGTCCAGCAGGGGATTGGACTGAGCTGACCCCAAATACAGGCAGAAAGAAGAGCCCTGAATCTTCCTGGTGTTCAAGCACGTGGTGCTTCTAGGAAGACTCAGGGAAGCATGAGCTCTCCCCATGGGGAGCAAAAAGGAAGTACCGTGTGGGATAGGGAGGAACAAGAAGGCACAAAAGCTTGTTTCTCTAGGGAGGACCTAAAAGATTGGAAAGAATTAAGAATCTTAAAGCCCTACTTTAAGTGCAATGTCTATAAAGCATGAAAATTCCCACAACAACTTGAGCTAGCTAGCGTTTAACCTTAAAGTGAACAGGAAAGGTTCTGCTTGTTGTCTAAAGATGGTTTTGTTCTTTTCTGCGCCCCCCCTCCACTGCCTACCTTTGGAGATGGTGATCAAACCATGGAGTTTGCTGAGGTCACAGACTATAGAAGAGGCAACAGATCGGCTTCATAAGGGCCATATGAGGGTCATGCTCAAGGCCACATCCACAAGAGCCCTTCAGATGGGCATTCTCTCCCATTCTAAGCCATTAGTTTTCCCCAGGGTTGATTCTACATTGACATTTCCTCATCCTATAACTAAAACTCAGATCCACTTGACAAGGGAGATGTGTTCAAATCGTGATGATGAACACAAGAGTTTTCCATTTACACAGAAATCTGCCATAGCTGAAGAATTTGTATACAGAGTAGCAACACTCTAACTACACTTGACAGAACACTCGGAGCTGGAGCCCCAAGTTTAGATAATATATCCACAGTCACGTAAGGTAGAAAACCTCAGCCCCAGGGAAGTTCACGCCAGGTGCCATGCTCTGTGCAGCAGGCAGGTTTACAAAGGATAGTTGGATTCCCCAAGTAGCTCTTAAAGGCCCATTTAACTCCTAAAGCCATTAAATTGTAATGACCTCAATGGGAAGATGCATGGGGTCTCAAAAATTAAAAAAAAATTGGCTGATAAATCCGCTTTGGATACATAGCCCAGTATAGACGAGGACTTCAAGTTCTGGCATCAAAGGTCCCTTCTTTTCCCTCAGTTTGAAAATGCAAGTGCACGTAGAAAAGTCCTCAGGACTTGTCTGGAAGTGTTGTTAGAAAGCAATGGCAAGGGGCACCTGGGTGGCTCAGTGGGTTAAAGCCTCTGCCTTCAGCTAATGTCATGATTCCAGGGTCCTGGGATTGAGCCCCATGTCAGACTCTCTGCTCAGCAGGGAGCGTGCTTCCCTTCCTCTCTCTCTGCCTACTTGTGATCTCTGTCTGTCAAATAAATAAATAAAATCTTTAAGGAAAAAAAAAAAGAAAGCGAAGGCGATCTCAAAAGCCTAACCTGCTACTTTGAAGCAGAATGATAGTCCAGGTATACTGGAGTTTGCTGAAATATTTAGCTTTGGCAAACCTTTTTTTTTTTTTTTTTTTTTTTTTTTTTTTTTAAGATTTTATTTGTCAGCACGAGCAGCGGGAACTGCAGGCAGAGGGAGAAGCAGGCTCCCTCTGAGCAAGGAGCCAGATGTGAAACTCGATCCCAGGACCCCAGGATCGTGACCTGAGCCATAGGCAGATGCTTAACTGACTGAGACACTCAGGCATCCTGCTTTTGCAAATTGCTTAAGTTTTTGCTCCTTTTTTGCTTTAGAGAAATTACTTGGTAGTTCATCTGAGCATTCTTCTATCTCTCAAACATACTGGATGCCTGTGTGGTAAACTCCACTGAGTCTGTTTCCTATACAAAGGAAAGTAAGTGGCATCATTGAGGGTGCCAGTGTAGCAAGATCCAGAACCAGCCGTTTAGGTCAACAGAGAAGAAATAACATGTTTGTGATTAGTACTCCCCAACACATTTGCACAGATGAGTTAATTAAGTGCATAACATCTTAGAAAGCAGGGAACTTTCCCTAAGGACCTGAAACTCTGGATGAGTACATGACCACTGGGGGATTAGGGATGTGGGAGAGAGAGGAGAAGCAAGGGAAAATGTGCTCTAAGAATGGACTTTAGCTCCTTAATTTTGCTTTGTTCCATCCTTGGTAGCAAGATCTGAGCTATAAATGAGTTGACTTCATTTGGGATCATCTGAGTGAATGCCCCATCTCACTAAGTTCAGACCCGATTACCACATAGCAGACTGTGGGAAGAGCTCTGAAAACAGATCATGGCCTTGCCCCTTGGTGTGGTTCCCAGACCAGCAGCATCTAGAAGTTTCTAGAAAGGCAGAATCTTAGACCCCTCCCTAGGCCTACTGAATCATAATCTGAATTTTAAGATTTTCTGCAGATGCAAAATCTGAAAAGCACTGCCACAAAGGAAACTGAGAGATAAAATACTTATTTTCCTCTAATTTTCTGAATGAGGAAAACAGAAATGGCTTTTAAATCCTACATCTCCTCCAAAGGGACAGCAGTCCTAAGTCTTTCCCTGTTGTTCTTCGCTTCCCTGTCGATATGTTTGCCTTCATGGTGTAGTTATTAGTGTCCGTGAGCTCCTTGCTGGCCATACCATGCACTGCTCACCCTTTAGACACCCAGCCCTCAGCAGGGCCTCTCGGATATACCAGATGTGTAACAGGGTGTTCATGAACTCCTGCTCTGAAGGCCAAAGTCCCAGCCCTGCCACAAGCCCCTCTCCATGGGATCTGCAAGATGAGAATAAGAAATCGCTTCCCTCAGTGGGTTAACTGTGGGAAGTCAGCGAGCTGACCCAGGCAGCCTACTTCAGCCCGTGCCTCACACACACTAGCTGCAGATATGTGATAACTTGGGCTTAGGTGCTCAGTGTTGGACAAATGAATAGATAGGAACTTCGTATAAAAAACACTTTATGAAGATCAAAATCTGGTGTTTTGTTGCTTCAAAAATAGGCAATCTTAATATGCAAAGAAAGCCTGATAGAAGGCATATGGGTCAAAATGAACCCATAGAGAAAGCATGTGATTTGGACTCAGAAGACCAGAGTTTGTGTCCTAGCTCTAGCCCTGATCAGCTATGGGATCTCCTACAATAAACGAGCTTCCGCAATTACTCTTTATTTCCTGGGGTTATGCAAAAAGGGGGATGCAGTTATAACTGATCAGTTAGGAGGGCAAGGCCCACCTTGCTCATTATTATATCCCTACATCTCAGCCCATGGGTGCCCTGTGATGTGTTGTTTTTTGTTGTTTTTTTTTCCCCCTAAAGATTTTATTTATTCGACAGAGAGAGACAACAAGAGAGGGAATACAAGCAGGAGGAGTGGGAGAGGGAGAAGCAGGCTTCCCACTGAACCGGGGAGCTCCCAATGTGGAGCTCGATCCCAGGACCCTGGGATCAAGACCTGAGCCAAATGAAGATGCTTAATGACTGAGTGACCCAAACACTCCTAAAGAGAAGGTTTTAAGAAACCTTTCAAGTTGGAGGGGCACCTGAGTGGCTCAGTCAGTTAAACAGCTGCCTTCAGCTCCGGTCATGATCTCTGGGTCCTGGGATCGAGTCCCAAATCAGGATCCCTGTTCAACGGGGAGCCTGCTTCTCCCTCTCCCTCTCCCTGCCTCTCCTCATGCTTGTGCTCTCTCACTGTGTCAAGTAAATAAATCTTTAAAAAATTTTTTCAAAAAAAAAAAAATATTTCAAGTTGGGTATTTTGCCTGAGTATATTTCCCATAATAGATTGGGGTTTTTTTCCCATGCCCCACCCAAGTTTTATCCACAACAATGTAACTGGTGCTTCTGCTCCGGGGCAGCACTATTTCCCAGGTGACTGGAATTCAGCATGAATTTCCCCCATCGAATAGTTATTGATCCAGCCCCCAAACATTTTGTAAGTGGTACTCTTCTTGACCCCCACAGCAGCACCCCCCAAAACAGTGTTGGTGGTTATCACAGGGTGCACACTAGTCCCAGCAGAAAACTTAGGGATAGAAGCTATGCGAATAATCCTGAATATTTCAATAAATTCCATCCATTTCACACTTTTAACAGACTACTGAAAATGTTAGTGTGAAAGCCTTCCCACAGGACACTACAGTTGGACATGCTTATCCATCTTTGGAGGGAGGTCTTAGCAACCCTGGATACCCAGTGTCCTAACAACCCTCCTGCCACAGCCAAAGTCTTATTCAAATCTCCTATTACCCTTTCAACACTTCTCCTCTATTCCTGTGCTGCTTCTTTGGACAGTCAAAGGAATAAGACGATAAAGATAGGACACGTGCAAAGCAAGAATTTCGTTTCCACGATAACCTGAACGCTAAATTTGGACATTGGGCTCAAAGTGAATCTGATCCCAGTCACTGCGCTACTTGCCTGCTTCGTGAACATTCTGCTACATTTCATTATCGGTCATACTTGTGAGGAAAGGAGCCATTCTTCTAGTCCAACTATTTTCCGGGATCTCTGATTAAACGCCAATAAAAGGATAAGTAATTATTAAAAATATTCACAGAATTAATACACAGGTTATTTCTCGTGTAGTTTGTCTCACGTCTGTCTTTTTAATTTTACTTTTGTGCCTTTGGCATGGTGGATAGTCTATTCTAGAATAGAAAGGGCAATCTCAAATTATTTTAATCCTGGTTCGCATGGGAAGTAACAGATGGAAAAAGGAGGATTCTGAGAGGGGGATGAGGCTCAGTTTGTATGAAAATAACTGAATTTCTGTTTTATTATAGCTATGACTTTAGACAGTTTGGGGGGATTATACTTTATTTTTATAGAAGCCTAAATCACACGACCAAAAGAAGTTTATAACATCATTACCATTCTTAATGTATACCATCAAAATCCCTTTATCAACCGGCTATAATTTTTCAAAGCCCTTAAATATACAATACGGGTCATTTTGTAGTCTGGCTTGCTTAAGGAGAGGAATGCATTGTACCACACTCAATGCCCAAGATTCAGTGTAATTTGACCTCCCTTACTCGATGGATAATCTCATTTGGTTTTGGTTTCCTGGTGCATGCTCAGCTCTGTGCTTCCCGGCAATCCTGCCGCTAGTTCCCCAGGGAAGTTAAACCAGGCAGGCTCTCAGCCTCCCTCTGCCGCCCTGGGGATGGCTCTGAGACCAGCCCACCCAACCCAGGCCACTAACTGAGCTGGTGCTTGGCCGAGGAAGCGCTCTCCAGAAGACTAATATGGAGTAGGATCTGCCGAAGGATTAATAGCCTGTGACCTTCTGTTAACGTTTATGAGCTGCATTCTTCCTAGAAAGCTGTGGCGCTCCCATCCTAAAGAATGTGATCTGCAACTGGAGGGATTGAAAATCTGCAAGCACCTGCAGGGAGTTTGGAATTCAGGATACAGCTCATTTTGAAGGTCCAAAGAGAATTTAGTCAACTCCTCAGGGGAGAAAACCTTGGTTCACATCCCAGTGGGGTTCCCTTCTTGGAAAAGCCAGGAGCAACTGGCTTAAGGTTAAAGCCTTTTATGAGGAAAAGGCTTTAACCTTGCATGGTCAGAAACCTCACTGGCTAAATACATAGCACTGAAGGAAAAGCCAGATCTTCCTCCAATGGTGGGCATGACTGGAAAATCTTTACAACCCTTTCTTCATTCTGCTGTCTCCTATGTGCTGGCTTTACCGCTGGACGTGGAAGCAGTCTTTGGTGGGGGGTGGGGTGGGGCTTTCGATCTAGGACATATGTTCTGGGCTATACCCATGGGATATCTGAGTTCTGAGTTTGTTCAAAGAAAGAGCATCTGATATGTCTAGAGGACGAGGGAGAATGGACTTTTGTAGCAACAGAGAATGTGCTTTGTTAAAGTGTGGCCATGTCGTGACTCTGTTTCTAACTAAGAAACTTGGTCTTTTCAGTTAAAGCCAGTAAACTAGAGAAGGGGGCTGGCTTTCTGAGGAGCTGTGTAGTGCTCCAAATAGGAAGACTAAAAGCCGACAGGGTCTTTCCTAACATGAAGGAAGACTCTACATGCTCCTCTCTGTGTGGGGGTGAGGACAGTTCTATCTTCTTCAGTGTGGCCCAGTTCAGAATAGAGCATACCTGCCTGCCTTGTCACCCGTAAGAGCCACGCGGGACGAAATGCTAGACCTGGACCAGTAAGGGTGAGAATTGGGGGACGTTCTTGCATAACATCAACTCAAAGCTATCAGAGATCCTTTTAAATATGCAAAACTATGAAACTGCTACTTTGAAGTTCCTTCTGGTCTTCAGTGTATTTGTATCTATTTTGACTTTTTTAGAAGATTTTATTTATTTACTTATTCGCTTGTTTATTTGTTTGAGAGAGAGAATGAGAGTGAGAGAACATGAGAGGAGGAAGGTCAGAGGGAGAAGCAGACCCCCTGCTGAGCAGGGAGCCCCATGCAGGACTATTTCCCGGGATTCCAGGATCATGATCTGAGCTGAAGGCAGCCACTCAAGCAACTGGCCACCCAGGTGCCCTCTATTTTGACTTTTAATGAAAATTTAGAAAGTTTGACATGGAGGAAAGAGGGGATAGCTGCAGAGAATTCTCAGATAGGCAAGACTGGACAGAAGACTGTCAGTAGAGGGTTCCAAATGCTAGAATCCTGGATGCTAGAAATATTTTTTCTTGGATCTGTACAAAGTGGGGCAAAGTCGCGACCCCATCTTGCCCACTGTCTCAAAGCTTTTTTTTTTTTTTTAAGATTTTATTTAATTATTTGACAGAGAGAGAGATCACAAGTAGGCAGAGAGGCAGGTAGAGAGGGGGGAGGGGATACAGGCTCCCTGCTGAGCAGAGAGACAGATGCAAGACTCGATCCCAGGACTCTGAGATCATGACCTGAGCGGAAGGCAGAGGCTTAACCCACTGAGCCACCCAGGCGCCCAGAGCTTTTGTTCATCTCTGGAAAAGTAGGAAAATAGATTCTTGCTCCACTGTTGTTGTTGTCCAATCTTTTTTTAAATTAAACTTGGTTTTTAGATCACTGTACGTGAATATGTAGTTGTAAGAAACCATATGGAGCTTTCTCATGTGCTCTTGAGTCCCTTCTTCCCCCTCCATGATAACATCTCACAAATTGGTCACAACCAGGATATTGACAAGGATACATGTTCAAGCTTAGTGTTGCCCTTTGATGATCACCCCCTCCTCCCCCCATTCCTCCAATGCTCCCCACTACTCCTCCCTACTCCTACAACCATTAACCTGTGCTCCATTTCTACAGTTTTCTCATTTCAAGACTGTTAGATAAATGTAATCATATGGTATACGACCTTTTGGGACAGACTTTTGCCCCTCAGGATAATTCTCTGGAGGTTGATCCCAGCTGTTGTTATGTATCAATAGTTCTTTTTTTATTGCCAGAGAGCATTCCGTGGTAAAAGGGTTTGCCACAGTTGGCTTAACCATTAACCTGTTGAAGGACATCTGGGTTGTCTCCGATTTTGGCTACTGCTAAGAAAAACAGCAGCAGCAACAACAACAACAACAACACACACACACACACACACACACACACACAACCCCTGCTATAAATATAAATTTTCATTTGGAAAAATGCCAAGATGTATAATTGGTGGGTTGTATGGTAGTTGCATGTTTAAAAAAAAAAAAAAAAAAAAAAAAGTTTGCCAGAGTAGCACAGAGTAGCAGAGCTATCCAACACCCTCACAAGTAATGTGAGTGCTCTAATTCCTTCTCAATGTTTCACCTCTCTATTTTAGCCATTCTTCTAAGTGTATAGTGCTATTTCATTATGGTCTTTAATTTTCACCTACCTAATGGCTAACGATGTTAAATATAACTTCATGTGCTTTTTGACTATTCACGTATCTTCTTCAGCTAAATGTTTCTTCATGTCTTTTGCCCACTTTCCAATGGAATTTTTTTTTTTTTTTTTTTTTTTTTTTTTACTGTTGAGTTTTCAGAGCTTGTTATATATTCTAGAAACTGGTCCTCTTAATTTATTCCTCATATTTGCATCTACTTCACAGGGACAAAAGTTGTTAATTTTGAGAAAGTCCAATTTATCCCTTTTATGGTTTGTGTTTTTGGTGTCAAGGCTAAGAACTCTTTGCGAGGCCCCAGGTCTCAAAGATTTTCTTTGTTTTTCATAGCTTTGTATTTTATATTTATACCATGTTCCATTTTTTTATTTAAAGATTTATTTATTAGAGAGAGAACATGGAAGAGAGCACGAGTGGAGCCAGACGTAGGCTTGATCTCACCACCCTGAGGATCACGATCTGAGCAGAAACCAGGAGTGGGCCACTTAACCGACTGTGCCACCCAGGGGTCCCCCATGCTCCTTTTTTTTTTTTTTTAAGATTTTATTTATTTATTTGACAGATCACAAGTAGGCAGACAGAGAGGGAGAAGCAGGCTCCCTGCCGAGCAGGGAGCCTGATGCAGGGCTCGATCCCAGGACCCTGAGATCATGACCTGAGCCAAAGGCAGAAGCTTTAACCCACTGAGCCATCCAGGTGCTCCCCATGCTCCATTTTTAATTTTTATATTAAATGTGAGACTTTTGGAGAACTGCCTTGCCAGTGTCAAACATCACAGACAAAACTGCCTTACCTGCCACCCCCACTGGCGAGGGCGGGGGGCGGGGCTTATGTTTCCACCCTTGCCAGGCTGTGCCTTCTTGAGTGCTCAGATGCCAGGAGCAGACCAAAGACTTTCCGGGGGTTTCAGATCTATAGCGAAGATCTGGCTTTTACAGAGATGTGGCGCGGATAAAGGATGGAGTAGACACGTCCGTCCGACTCCTAGAAGCTGTCACTTTCTCGATGCACAATATGGGCCCCTTGCTTCATTACTCTGAACCTCAGTTTCTTTATTTGTATTAAGGTTTTGGAGATTAAATTGGATAAAATATGTGAAATGACTTGTGCAAAGGCTTTTCAATAAATGATCCCATTCTTCAAACTGATCCATTACAGCTGCTGAAAAACGAGCAACGGGCCATTGTCAGACAACAGAAAGGGCCAATTGTATATAGCCAATCCTGAATTTTTTAAGGATGAATTATCTATTTGATAGGTAAACTAGGAACCTTGTACTTTTCCTAGCTTGGTGGCCAGTACTTTCCCTGATAACATAGCTACTGAGTACTAGTTCAATAACAATGGCAAATGAAAGTTCTGTTGTAATTCAGTTCATTGCTGGAAGATTTATGGACTTAGGAAAATGATATGGGTAGGAATGGATTTTTTTATTTGACTATCAACTATCATTAAATTATGAAAAGATGTAAAACAGCTAGGACATGAACTTCTCTAAACTATGTGAAGAAATTCTATCAGAAGAAAAAATTCTTAGCTTACCTGAGCTCAGTCCTTAAGACCATCTATTTTAAAATACCTGACATTTTTAAAACAAGCTAACTTTACAAATGATGTTTGAGCTCTTTCTGAATAGTATAACATTGAAAAATCAGCTCCTACCTTAACTTTCTCTCCATACCTACCATTTTCCTGTTCCTATTTTTTTTCCTACCATCTCCTCTTTCCCTTATAGAAAAGGTATAAAAGTCCTTCCTCCTTTCTTAAAAAAAAAAAAAAAAAAAAAAAAAAAATTCACCCAGCAACAACTCCAAACACAGTTCTGGAGATCACCTTGCATTGGGTCTACCACAAATATTTTTATGCAATTGACTTAAAAAAAAAAAAAAATAGGCACCAAAGGCATTTGTGTTTTCTGTTCTAGGACAATTTTAGAAGAGTTATGGGCTGGGTGAGCACCTAGGTAGAAGGCAGCAGTCATTTCTAATTTGTTTCTTGGGGTGGTGGGAAGACCATTAAGGCTGGTGCACATATGCATTTGGGTCTTTTTTTTTTTTTCTTTAATCAACATCTGCATGAGCCATAAGCAGCCTCCCCAGGAACCATCCACTTCCCACCCTCACACTGGACCGTAAAAACCTGGAGCTCAGACACATTTCTTAGCCTCGAGAATTGTCTTTCATTAGTTTACTTCTCACTTAGCCATTTCATTAGTTTACTTCTCACTGTTCTTGTTTTGAAAAACAAGAGCTAATGCACATAAAGGAAATTATCATTTGTTGGTGCGTATAGTTTTGAAGTTTGATCCTGGCATTGTTTAGAATGCCTGTCCTCTCAAAAATCTTCTGATTAGAATAAGCCTGTGTTGGTACCAGATGTAAAACCTGCCAATAAACCTGAGGTTAAGGAAGTTGATACTCTAGTGTTGGCCTTTGCTATCCCGCTTAGAGGTCCTCCTTCTTGGGGTTATTTGCTAATACATGAATTCTCATCACATCAGACTATCAGGGAGAAAGGTAAAAAGAAAAAATTATCTTCATAAAACTGACATACTGTTCACAAGCCATAATCAACCTCAAAGTTGATTTTATATATACATATATATATATGTATATAATATTTTTATATACATATATATATATATTTTTGAGAACCAAATGCCTTGGCTAACTTAATCTCTCTCCTATGGTAAAACCAACTGAATTTTGATGTTGTGTATGTGTTTTGATTTCCCTTTCCATTACTAACCACACCTAACGAACTACATTAAAATCCTTCGCCCTATGTTTTCATCCTATTAAGTATTCTTTTTCTTTCTTCTTTTTTTTCCCCCACTCTCCCAGTATCCCACTCCTCAGCGGTACAGTTCATCTCGTCAGCCAGGGAGAGAGCCTGGATGCTCAAGGTAAGATTTAAATTTAAAATGGTATAGAATTCCTTGTCTGCAGATTAAATTGAAGTATTCATGCCTTTGTAACAATTTATTTTCAAAATTCCATTATACACAAATTATAATGTATTATAATTCCCGTAAACATGCTCCATTAAAACGTTATTTTTCAAACTATATTCCATTTCCCATGTGTATGAAGGGCTGATTAACTGCTATCAGCAATTCCTCTAAAAATGGTCAAGCCAATTAAAGTTTAATTTTGGAGATATTATTAGTGATAAGTGGAAGGAGAACCTATTAAGATGTAGGCAAGTAACCTCAGGACATTTCATGGTATTTGTGAACAAACAATTTTTAAATTTCACTTATTTATAATAAATCAAGACAATTGCTCAGACTTTACAAAAGGAGGTGGAGCATATTTGGGAAGGAGACAAAGACTTCAGCCTTTTTTTTTTTTTTCCTCCAGTTTGAGGTTTGTGTTTGAGACACAATCATTTGACCTTCACTTATTTCCCACTGGTATTCTGAATCTCTCTCTCTCATGCCTTCAAGGTTCATTCACCTTCAGTAGCTCCCTAGAACAAAGGAACAATTAACTGAAATTCCACCAGATGGCAATATTTGGAAAGCCATCCACAGAGGTTTCAAAGCTGAGCGCTACTATTGTTCAGAGAATAGTCTCAGTGTAAGACGTCCTCGACTTCCCCAACGGTATTCTAAACATCTCTAGTTTTACTTCTTTCCCCACCACATCGAAAGTTTTTATAAAAAAAAAAAAGTATATTAGAGAGTATATAGGGTATTTTCTTTTGTTTTTCATTCTGGAATAAAATTAGAAATGTCATTCTTAAATAATTCTTCAGGGTGTCCGTATTAAAAGCTCAAATTGATGGATAATATACTATATTTGGTTTGGGATTTTGTGGTGATAAATGCAATGACTAATGGTCAGTTTTAAATTGAGAAGAGAAAGCTAAAATTCTAAAAAAAAAAAAAAAATAATAGCTTTTTTTCTTTTTTTTTTTTTTTTTTTTAAGAATAGCTTTTTAAGGAGGGGAAACTTGCAGGTATAAAATACTTACTTGTGTTAATTTGGAATAATTTATTTAAATGGGATGAGTAAACTTCGCTCCTTTTGCTGTAATGAAAGTGGAGATCCTGAACCCTGACTGGACTTTTCAGAGACCAGAGCTGGGACAGAGGGATCCAGAAAGATATCTAAGGGCAGTTAAAATAGAAAGCACCAAAGAGAGTCACCTAGGCTTGCTTGGTACACCTAGAAGCAGACCTTGAGTGCTCTTGGAAACGTGCTCTTGTGCCACTAGCCCTTCTGGTAGGGGACTTACGTGTCTGGAATGGTCCTGGTTTACTTCCATGGTCTTGGAATATAGTCTCATTAGTACCCCTTTTCACCCTCCAAAGTATCTCCATTTGGACGATAAATTCTATGGTTGCCTACCTTCTAGGCTGGTTTGTTCAAAGAAAAAGTAATAGAAAAAGGTGGCCCAATACCCAAAAAGGGTGTGTGTTTCTAATCCTCCTTAGATCTAGGAGACAGAACAAATGCTCCCTTTTCTGTAAAGAGCCACGTCATGAATATTTTCTGCTTAGCGGGCCATACAGTCTCTGTCACGACTATTCAACTCCCGCTAGTGTGACAGTCACCGTAGAGAATACATAAATGAATGGGCTTGGCTGTGTTCCAGTAAAGCTTTATTTACAGAAACGGGTAGTAGGTGACTTTTGGTTGGCAGGCCAATTCTCCACCATTTCCTCTCCCCTTACCAAGAAGACAGCCATCCTTAAATCCTCTCCTTTGTCTCCCTATCCTTTCTAGGTCTCAGCCTCCTTACTTAATCCCAGTTTCTGAGACAGTTGATAGTTGCTTTGGTGACTAATCTCAGGGGTGTGGCTCCTGGGCATCCTTGACGGAGGCTGGCCATTGGCTTCATATCCGAGTTTGTTTCTGCACTCTGCGCACCAGGCTTGTGCCTTGTACCTCGCGACCTAGAACAGCTGCCCTTTGAGACCGAGCTTGAATCCTAAAGTTAAATCCTGAAGCAATAGCTGTTTAGTAGACAATTTAATTTTATGCTTTGGTCTTCACTAAATAACTGTTTATGGAAAATATAGCCACATGAAGGAAAGATGAATGTTGGCTAGAGCAAATTTTTATTATAAAAATGGTACATTTAAAGGAAAGTTTGGAAAGAAAAAATGACCCATAACACCATCCCAAAATAACTGTTTGGTCTCTTGTATATTTGCTTTGCTCGCAAGTATTCCTGTTTTTCTATCCTGGATGTAAACTTGGTGTTTCGCTTAGCATTAGTCAAAAACCTCTTTCAAGAATCTTCAGAACTATTGTTAGAATAGAACAGTATTATTGTATCTGTGTGTCCTAATATCCTCCAGTTTTCTTGTTGTCTTGACTCCATCTAATTTCGTTGTTGTTTTTTTGTTTTTGTTTTTGTTTTTGTTTTGTTTTGTTTTGTTTTTTTGGTCTCTTTCCTTAGTACAAAATCCCAGAAGTGGATTATTCAGAGATATGACCATTCTTAGGACTTTTAATCTAGTTTACCATATTTCTTCCCAAATGGTTTGGAGTCCTTCACAAACATTTGTAATTTGAGAGGACTAGCCTCACCACAACTTGATCAGAAATAGCATTTAATTCAATAATACTTAGAGTGTCTCATATATATAAAGAAGTGTGCTATTTGCTTTGGTGTGTGTATATATAAAAATGATAGGCTTGGGGCGCCTGGGTGGCTCAGTCGTTAGGCGTCTGCCTTTGGCTCCGGTCCATGATCCCAGGGTTCTGGGATCAAGCTCCACATTGGGCTCCCTGCTCTGTGGGAGGCCTGCTTCTCCCTCTCCTACTCCCCCTGCTTATGTTCCCTCTCTCGCTGTGTCTCTCTCTGTCAAATAAATAAAATCTTTTTTTTTAAAAAATGATAGGCTTTTTCCACAAATTTTAAGTGCCTGCTCTGAACTATGTATTGTAAGGTTTCCACACTGAGCAGAAGATAGCTTCTGTCTGAGTTTGACCTCACTGGGAAACTAAAGTAGATATATATGATATCTATAACTGTATACAAAATGAGCTACACCATAGGAGAGATACAGAAAAATACATCGGGATTCTGGCAGTTAGAGATGGCATCTGAGCTGAACCTTGGAGATGGGTTGGATTGGAACATTTAGGTGGTGAGATTTGCTGTTCATTCCATAAACATGTACTGATAGCTGACTATATGTGCTGGGCACCAGGCTAAAAGCTAGGGTTGTAAAGGTAAACAAGATAGTTCTTAAAGCTTAGCATCTAATGGAATTGACTGCTTTAAAAAAATAAAATAATAAGTCTGCTGAGTTGGATAGCTTATCTAACAGAGAATGCACGGGGATAGGGATGAAGCCAGAGTCCTCTTTCGAAGAGGAGACTTTTTCATGGCTCTTCCTTTGATACAGTCTTGCTCATTAGCTGTCCTATCAGAATCTGTGGGAGATCGGCTTCTGTAAGTTTGAAGGTTATTCTAACTGGCTGACCAATGTTCCAATTAAAATTGGCCTATATTTCCAGCTCTCCTCTCCCCCGCCCCAAATGAGTCTCTTCACTGAGCAGTCCAGAGCTAGGGTTGGAATCACTAAGCCAAGACCCACATCCTGGCCCTGATCCCGTGATGACTGAAGCAAATCACCAAGAATTTCATTTGTATGTTGTTTTTCAAACAGCTGGAAGGAGCCTCAATCTAATCCAACTGACCCATTGTAAAGACGAACGTTGTTGGTTGAGGAGAGTTGAGGGATTAGCCAACTGCCGGCTGTTGGGAGGACAAGCCATTGCAGCAGACCCTGGCTTCGGGCTCCCTTCCTGCTTGTTCTGTGCTCACTGCTGTAATTGACCCTGTAATAAGAGCTAAAAAGATAATTTAGCCCACACATTTTTTCTTTACGTGCGTGGAGAAGCAACATGTATTTTCACCCAATTCAGACCACCACGAACAAACCTTAAATTTTAACTTCTAAATGAAAAAGCTAAACCGCAAGGAGTAGATGAGTAGTAGAGAGAAGTGTGGAACAGATTCCTACATCTGCCATTTTCATCCTTTAGGATCTGGGTGAATTACTTGGCCGCACTGAGTTTTTACGTGTTGAGTTTTTTGTAAGAATAATTGGAAGTAGCGTAAGTGTCGGATACACACGGGCACTCGGCAAGTGTCTTTCTTGCTCCTTCTGTCCTAGAGCTACAGGCTTTTACAGGGTTCCTTTCATTGATTAGGGAGGGTTCCCTCTAAAACTCATGAGCGTTAAACGATGAAATGAGAACACATTTATAAAAGTATCTGGTCTAGAACTTAATATTCCCATTTCTGAATTTCACTTACCTATGCTTAAGTGGGAGTTTAGAGGTTTTCATTCATGGTCTTTACCCTTCAATAGCTTATTTCATATGGTCTGTGGATGTGTTGGTAAGATTTCAGAATTTTCTGATGTTTACTCTAAAATGTCAAATACAGAGATGACTCAATGAAGAAAATATAGCTAAATATTCACTGTTTAAAAATCTAAACGGTGAGTATGAGTGTATGTTATGCTGTTGTACAGGGTTTTTTTTTTCTACTTACCTGGATGTTTGAAAGGTCTTAGGCCAATATTTTTAAAACTATGAAATACTAAGCCTTGACCATGGCCCCCATCACTGTGCAAGTGACAGAGGGTCCATTTCAGGCCAGAAAGTCAGGGTCTCCACCATGGTGGCACTATGGCCCACCATAGGGAACACTCACAGAGCGGGCAATCCATGCTGAGCACCATGGTGGGACAAGTCCAGGATGCCATGGGAGCCCCTAGCAGTGAGAACAAAGCCACAGCTGGCGCAAGGAGGTCCCACGAGGCTTCCAAGAGGCAGGGACCTCTCCTGTAAGACCTGAAGGAAAAGGAGGAGCCAGCAGTTGTTGAGAAGGGGACGGGAGAAAAGGGAGGATTGTCTAGGCAGAAAGTGTGCAGCCTCCTTAAAGTCCTGGAAAGGAAATAAGCGAAGCATCTGGCATATCGGCTCCATTGAAAGAGGCTCAGTAAGGAGCCGCAGCGTCCCAGGAGGTGAGAGAGACAAGGCTGGAGAGACCGATGAGGAGGGGCCTTGCCAGGCTGGTGAACACCTTCGGGGGTATCCTGCAAGTGCCAGTTGAAGTGCTGGAAGCAGAGCGGGGAAACCACCAGTTTCGTGGCTTAAAATGGTTCCCCTGGCAACTGTGTGGACAGTGACAGGGAGGGGATGCAATGGCAAGAGAAAGTGAAAGATGCCCAGCGTCTGGCTAAGAAGGTGACAGCTGGGGTAGAGAGGTGCGTGGACTTGAATACCAATTAGAAGGTGAGCTAGATGGGACCCGGTAAGGGAGAGGCCAGGGGTTAACTCAGTGGACAGGTGCCTTGAGTGTTTGCTGTGCCGGTAAGCGCCATGTCAGGGCTGTGAAGAAAAATAAAGTCAGCTCTAGGGACTGCAGAGTGAGTGGTTGCTGTTTGGTGTAGAAGAGACCAATGAAGAAAGGTCTTTGCTGGAGCACAGAGTGACCCTCAGGGACCCCCATCTGGGATGCCAAAGTGAGAAATAGTCACCTGGGGACCATGGAGCTGAGTGGGCTCCCTGGAACTTCTGCCAGTGGCAGTGTTGTGGTTGGCACACGTGGGATGATGCCCACGTGCCTGGTGTAAGTGGGAGGTTTGGTGGTACTGCTTGCCGAGACCAGAAACCCAGGGTAACAGAACATTACAAGTGTGATGGCAAGAATCCAAAGCGTAGTATTGAATGTATTGAGTGTAGGGTGCCTGTGACAGCTAAAAGGATGATGTATGTGGGGCTTTGGGGTCTGAACCCCAAAAGAGAAAATAAACCACAAAGACAGCCATGGGAGTCACTGGTAGGTAAGCAGTAAGCTGAGAGTATAGGTAAAATTGCCCAAATAGAGTAGAGCCTCCAAGATCAGCAATATTTAAGAACTAGACTAAGAGAAAGACTACACCCATTTTCATAGCAGCAATATTGACAGTAGGCAAAAGATAGAAGCAACCCAAGTGCCCATCAACAGATGAAGGGATGAGCAAAGCATTGTATATACATAGGATGAAATATTCTTGTGCCTTAAAGAAAACATGGTTACATGCTACAGCATGTATGAAACTTGGAGACCTCATGTTAAAGGAAATGTCCATCACAGAAAGTAATACTGTATGGTTCCACTTACGAGATACCAAGAATAAAATTCATGGGAGGAGAAAGTAGGATGGTGGTTTTCAGGGGCTGGGGAGAAGGAGATGTGGTGAGTTATTCAGTGGGTGTAGTTCTAGTTTTGTAAGATGAAAACCATCCTGGAGATGAATACTGATGCTGGTTGTACACCAGTGTCCATGTTACTACCACTGACCTGTACATGTAAATGGTGAAAATGGTGACGTTTATGTTCTCCGTGTTTCCTACAATGAGAGAGGCTGATTAGCCAAACACACAGGAGGAAGACCACTTGTGTATGCTGTCATGGATGCCCAAGGAAAAGAGCGTTTCAAGAACAAGCAAAGGGGGTTGATAAGTCCAAATGCTCTGCAAAGGTTAAGATGATAACTAAAAAGTGCCTCTTGATTTTCAGCAACGAAGAGGTAAGTTGATAATCTTGGTGAAGCTAATTTCAATGGCCTGGTCAAACTAGAATCCAAACCAGAGTCCAGGGCAAGTGGAGAAGGTAGGTTTAGATAAGCCTGAAGATATTTGACCATAAGGAAGAGGGGAGAAAGGGGAACCTTTGGGGAGGAAGAGGGACTGCACAGTTCATTGACGCCGGGAAGGAGCCAAGCAGAGGGGCACGAAAAGTCTGCTAGAAAGTAACAGAGCAGGGCTTCAAGAAGGCAGGAGGCCACTGGCCAGGAATCCACCTTCTCGTGGCAGCAAGCAAGAAAGAGTAAGATGGCTGGCTACCTTGTAGGCAAATGTATAGGTTTGGGGGTGGGAAACTTAAAATCTTGTCTAATGGCTTCAGTACGCTCTGAAGTCAGAAGCAGTAACATCTGCTCAGGGAAGGTGGAAAGATCAGAGATGTAACAGAGTATTAAAATGTCTGATGTATGCCGAGTGACTGAGAGCTGACTAGGGAAGCAGAGGGGTGATATGGAAGCCCTGACACCCACTCAGTGTGGGGAGTGGTCCATGGACTTACAGTTGTGCCAGTCTTGGAGGCAGAGTGCTTTATCCCCCAGCGTGGCTCAGCAGTCCAAATGAGGCACATGCATCTGAGCAGGTGAAAACTTCCTCAGAGCTCCCTTTTGGGAGAAACTGGAAAATTGATCATGAGGACAATACATTTAAAATGGGCTAATGCTTTGTTTGAAAGTTTGTAGGTGCCAAATGTGAGGGGGGCTGCGAATTATTTTGGTTTCAGACTTTTTTGTGGTTACTTCAAGGATGGTAACTCACGATGGCCCCCTGTTGACAGAGTAGATTATCAGGGACTAGCCTGAGCGAACAATTGATTGGGTGAATTCAAAGTGAAACTGAACATTTGGAGAAGTTCTGTGTCCCCTCCCCCTCCATTCACAAACTTGGATTGCCTCTCGTACAACTACTCTGTTGCACAGAAATAAAACTGCCAGTTGCTTAGCAAACCTTTAATGTTGCATATCTTAATTGGAGATTTCTGCTTTTTTTTTAAATTTCTTTTCAGTGTTCCAGAATTCATTGTTTATGCACCACACCCAGTGCTCCATGCAATCTGTGCCCTCCTTAATACCCACCACTAGGCTCAGCCAACCTCCCACTCCCCTCTCCTCCAAAACCCTCAGTTAGTTCCTCAGAGTCCACAGTCTCTCGTGGTTCGTCTCCCCCTCCAACTGCTTTTATTTAATTCCAGTGTAGTTAACTATACAGTACTATATTAGTTTCAGGTGTATAAGATGGCCCTCCAGTAATTCTATTTGCAAAAATATGGATGGATCTAGAGAGTGTTCAGCCTTCTGTGTGGAGTACCAGGACTTGGTTAAGTAATACTCATTTTGCGAGAAAAATGTCACTAAGATTACTCTGAGGTTGACCTACCTTATCACATTACAAGTGGGCTGTGGCATGTGGAAAAGAATGCTATTGTTGTCCCCTAGGCTGGCGTCTGGAATACTTGTGTATATTGAGGCCCTTAATCAAGTATTTCTTCTGCCCCCGTCACCATCTGAGTTTGTGTTTTCGGTCCGAGAGATGAAAAGTCACGAATATGAGGGGCACCACCTAAAGGCTACGTCTTGTTCCCACTGATACCCTCAGAGCTTGAACGCGGGTTTCTAAACATCCTGTAGTGATGATGTTCTAGATCTTTGCCACTTGATCTGATAGTCAGTAGCCAGGTACCCACCGAGTATTGGAAATGGGACTGTGAAGGTTTCCTATGCATTTTAAGTCTTTAATCTCAATGTGAACAGTGGCTACTGCCTTAGGCAGCCAGCTCTAGAAGCCAGATTAGGTAGAACTGAAATTTTATTTTATTTTTTTTAAAAGATTTTATTTATTTGACAGAGATCACAAGTAGGCAGAGAGGCTGGCACAGAGAGAGGGGGAAGCAGGCTCACTGCTGAGCAGAGAGCCTGATGAGGGGCTCGATCCCAGGATCCTGGGATCATGACCTGAGCCGAATGCAGAGGCTTAACCGACTGAGCCCCCCAGGTGCCCCTAGAACTGAAATTTTAAATACAGCTTACAAATAGAGCCAACCCAGGAAACTCACTCTGGTCTTTGATGTCCAGACAAGTCTGGCCTGGCCTCGATCTGCCATCAGGTCAGTTACAGCCTAGGGATTCTGGTCTGTGTGAGAGTGAATAACGGGGGGAGGGAGTACGATCTGAAAACCACCTACAGCCAGGGTGGATTCACCTTCAGTTTACCCAAACAGTCTAACCCCTAAATACCAGAGTCCTATCAACAGAGAAGAAAAATCTAAGGAGAGAACAAACTTTATTTAAAGGCTACTGTGCATAAGCACTCTGAGAGCGACTTCACATAGGACGTCTTACCCGAAATTGGTTGTCTTTATATGCCCTCTGTGAAATTTTGTTTATGCTTGTCCTAAATGCAGTTGAGAGCTTACAAACTTGTTCAGGGCCCCTCGCTAGTAAGTAATAGGGGCAAGATTAGTACCCAAGCAGTTATGAACCCAAAGCTATTTCCATAAGCAGTACTCACGGCTGGGAACTTCAGGGTAGGATTGGAGGTGGAAAAGAGGTTATAGGAGGCAAACGGCCGATTCTTGGTGCATCTCTTTAATTCTGATGATCTCAGAAGTTGTACCTGTATTCCTTCTCTGCCTGCTTGCCTGCCCTCCTCACCTCCCACCATTTGAGTTTTGTCGATCATAGGTTATGTGGAAATACAATTACTTGTGTCATAGAAGATGTACAATCAATCATTTGAATTAAAATTACTCAAGGAACAGAGCTATACCATCATCTTAGCTGCCATCTAGGCAAAAGTCAAGCTACTTGGTAATTATGTATCCTTCTGACGGATCTCGTGAGAAATACAGCAGATGAATCAATTGTCTCCCAGAGTTCCAGGGCTTCCTGCCTTCCTTCTCCAATGTCTTAGCTATAATGTTCTACTTCTGTAGGATTTCCAAAATTTCCATTATTGAAAATAACAGTAGAAATCATGAAAAGCAAATCACCCATAATTCTAACAATTTATTTTTCTTTTCCTTCTGGTCCTCATTCATGTAATTTCACATAGTTGGAACAATACTTATCCTTGGCCATACGTCAGTAGACTGCTTTTTAATTTCCTTTTATGTCACAGGTTTTCCATGCTGCCACATTTATTTATGATTATAGTGTTAAGGTTCTTAGAATAGTCTATGATATTGACATCCTATTATTATTCCAACCTGCTATTGTTTGATTTACGGAGTCTGTTTCAAAGCGAAGTTTGGTAAGTTTTAAACTTACAGATCCTAACTGGTGAAATACCCCTGATTGGAGGTCTCCTACCTGTGTGTTTCCACAATGCCCTGAGAATAATTATTGTACTAGAGAATTCCAGAGAGGATATTACCTTAGATTTTAAGTTTTTTCCCATGTAATTTTTCCAAAACAGGATATTCTTAAAGAAAAGTAGATGATGCATTCTTTTTTTTTTTAATTTTATTTTTTATAAACATATGATGCATTCTATTTTAATTCTCATGTCCGCCCTAGACATTAGGCACTTAATTTATGCTTCTTGAATTCAGCATAATCTATAAAACTACCTTGACGTGAGGTTGTTCAGCGGCTCGTACTGGGGCTGACAGGTTTTCATTTACCTAAAATATCATTCTGCTTAAGCTATATGCACAGACGTGTTTGCTTCTGTTCTAAAGTTAGTCCAGTTTCAGTTCAAGAAAACAATTCAAATGCATCAGGGATTATCAGGTTAACTTCAAACTACGTTGGGGAATAAGAATAGGAAAGGTCAAGATAAACCTCAGTGCCTCCCTAGAGAACTAGATTCTAGGTAATGAGGATTCTTTATTTTCCAATACTTCATACTCTTGCTTTGAAGTATGGTGTTAGTCCTTTACTGGACCAAGATGGTTCAAAATGCTGATGCGTTCAGTTATGATTTTTCAAGGCAATGACTAGTCTACATAATACCTACAGAGGTTCTCTCATGGGATTCTTGGCTTTCCAACTATATTTTTTGCTCTTGGGGAGGGATACAGTTCAGACTTGTGTGAGGTAACGCCACTCACACAACATTGCTTTGGCTTACAAGCTGTACTGAACCATTAGTATCATTTTCCAGTGCCCAGCTTAGAGAAAAACTTCACTTGGTTTGTCAAAAAATAAGATTTGAGTGCTTGGAATATTGTATGAGGTCATTATTGCCTCCAAGCAGGATAACCATTCTTCTAGAAAGATGTTTTGAAATAAGAGTATCCTATCACTATTGCCTCCTGCTCAAAACAAAATTTAAGAAATTGCCTAACTCAGGCACACTATCTAATTTTGTTTTTGTTTTTGTTTCCTTAAAGTTATTTAAATTCCAGTTTACACAGTATAATATTGTTTCAGGTATACAATTTGGTGATTCAACACTTCCACACAATATCCAGTGCTCATCGCAACAAGTACCCTCCTTAATCCCCATCACCTGTTTCCCCATCCTCCAACCCCCCCCTCTTTCCTGGTAACCATCAGGTCTCTATAGTTAAGAGTCTGTTTCTTTGTTTCCCTCTTTATCCCTTCCCCATAATCTTTTCTTCTTTAAATCCCACATATGAATGAAATCTTATGGTATTTGACTTATTTTGTTCAACATAATATTCTCTAGCTCCGTCCGTGTCATTGCAAATGGCAAGATTTCATTTTTATGGCTGAGTAGTACTCCATTGTGTGTATATCACATCTTCTTTAGCCAACAGTCATTGGACATTTGGGCTCTTTCCATAATTTGGTTATTGTAGATAATGTTGCTATAAACATCGAGATGCACGTATCCCTTCAGTATTTTTGTATCCTTTGGGTCAGTACCTAGTAGTGCAATTGCTGGATTATAGGGAAATTTAATTTTTAACTTTTTCAGGAACTTCCATACTGTTTTTCAGAGTAGCTATGCCAGTTCTCATTCCCACAAACAGTGAAAGAGGACTCCCCTTTCTCCACATTCTTGCCAACAGCTGTTGTTCTTTGTGTTGTTGATTTCAGCCATTCTGACAGGTGTGAAGTGATATGTCACTGTAATTTTGATTTGTATTCCCCTGATGAGTGATGTTGAGCATCTTTTTGTGTATCTGTTGGCCATCTGTGTGTCCTTTTTTGGTAAAAGGTCTATTCATGTCTTCTGTCCAGAGCTTCCTCTCATCAAAACTTCAATATTTTATTGTATGGGAGATAGCAAAATATGAAGCATTTGCTTTTTTTTTTTTTAAGATTTTATTTATTTATTTGACAGACAGAGATCACAAGTAGGCAGAGAGAGAGAGAGAGGAAGAAAAGCAGGCTTCCCGCTGAGCAGAGAGCCCGATTCGGGGCTCGATCCCAGGACCTTGGGATCGTGACCTGAGCCGAAGGCAGAGGCTTTAACCCACTGAGCCACCCAGATGCCCCAAGCATTTGCTTTTAAATGTAATTCCATTTAAGTAAAATTATTTTGGATTTCAGAGTAAAAATGGTAGAGAATTGTGGTTGAAAAAAGTGACATTTCTGGCACAAAGAACAATTCACTTGGACGGAATCCAATAAATGGCTTTAAATATTACAAAATTTTGGCTATCTTAAGGATGGCCATAAAGGCTTCAGAAGAGGTGGACTTTGAGCTGAGCCTACTTTTGTAAAATAAGGATTAAGGAGGAGGAAAAAGCCCATTCTAGGTATCAGTCAGAGGTAATAGGAACACCATTAGCCATCTCAAGGAGAGTAGGAGGGGATGATGGATTCTTTAATGTGATTACTCGAGGATTAAGAGAGAAAGCTAAATTGGGATCAAGTAGTTCTGAGTCCCAAATACCAAGTAATTTGTCTGCACTTTGTATTTAAACAGTGGAAAATACTGAACACGATGCAAATAATTGAGAAACACTGAATTCTCTTTTTAAAGATTTTGTCAGAGAGAGAGAGGAAGTGCAAGCACACAAGCAGGGAGAAGCCAGCTCCCCGCTGAACAGGGAGCCCAATGCAGGACTCGGTCCCAGGACCCTGGGATCATGACCAGAGCCCCAGGCAGATGCTTAACCCTCTGAACCACCCAGGGGTCCCTAGAAACATTGAATTCTAAGATGATAGTCTCCAAAAACCAAGCTTTGCTTCCCTTCTCTCCAGATCATCTGTTGAAATAACAATTTAAAAATAAATTTATGGCAGTTCTGGAAACAGGAGTAAGTACTAGAAATTGACGCACTTCTAGAACATGGAAAGGGGGTAGGATTATATTGCCAATTAAAAAAAATTTTAAGACAAAAATATGGGGAAAACACCCAGTTGAAATAATTCAAAGAATTATTATAATCCAGATGAAATAATTCTGAGAATAGAAGAGAACAAAAAATTTATCCTTAGAATGAAAAGTACTGCATTCCTCAAACTCCACTACCCATTTGCTTTAAAAAAAAAAAAAAAAATGGGTAAGACAAGCTTAGAAATTTTTAATTCTTATGAATTGAAAATCAAAGGAAAGACTTAGAATGTAGACAGAGTATTCTAGAGTCTAAAGCAAAAAAAAGATGAAAAATACTGAGATCTGAAAGTATGGTCTAGAAGTTCCAACACAGTTCAAGCCTTTAAAGGAAAAAACAAATCAGAAAGGCCTAAAGATTCAGATTAAAAGAGGCCAAGCCTTTACCCAGGATACAGGACATCTTAGAGCTTCTGGTGTGGAAAGTTAGACCATGAGAAGATTACCAACTCAAGTGATCACCTGAATGGTGTAAACTTTGGTACATAATGTTAGAAGCTGGGATACCAGAGAACCAGGCTTTCAAAGCTCTGAGGAAATGGATTTGGGAACTATAATTCTGAACTCACCCCAACTATCAACAAAGTATGAAAGCAGGTAGGAATTTCCTGACCTGAAGTCTTGAAAACTTTACCTCTCTTCTCAAACAACTTGAAGATATAGTCTAGGAAAACAGGACAGAAATAGATAAATGTTAATACAACACCCAAAACTATGGAACTACTAGAGGAGTCCAACTTTAAGAAACATCAAGATGCCAGCAAAAATAGTAAAGCAATTGGCCTAAATTAGTGGGTTCCTTGAGGAATGTCTTGTAGAAAAAAGTCATTCTGCTATAAATTTAGAGTTCAAATCTGAGTGTCCTTTATCATACAATGATAGTTACAGGTTTCTTCTCTCAGGGAAAAAAATAGTTAAAATCTCTAGGAAAAACTATGTAGATGCAGATAGGTCAAATACATGAATATGGTAAGATTCAACTTCAGCTTTAAAATAAGGCATGCTTTTGGACAATTAATGACCTGTGGAAAGATAATCTATTTGACCTTGATGGTTTTGTTAGGATATTCTTAGGATTGCAAGAGGTAATGAGATTATATTTCTTTCCCTATGAAAGGTGACACCACTTGTGTTTTGGAAAGAAATGACCTAATCATAAGTGCCATTTATTAGACTTCAAGTTTAGAAGCAATCTACAGTCAAAACAAGGAAGCCTTAAATACAGTCATAGAACATAATGTAAATATGAAGGATAAAGCAGACCTAATGGTAAAGTCATGCAAATTAAAAGCAGGAAAGTTCGTGAAGAGACCTAAAATGGAGAGTTGATAAGTCATGTTCCTTGGAATGAGTCAAAAATAAGATTTTAAGAATGGTGCTTAAGGGGCGCCTGGGTGGCTCAGTGGGTTAAGCCTCTGCCTTTGGCTCAGATCATGGTTTCAGAATCCTGGGATCGAGCCCCACGTTGGGCTCTCTGCTCAGCAGGGAGCCTGCTTCCCTCTCTCTCTCTGACTGCCTCGCTGCCTACTTGTGATCTCTCTCTGTCTAATAAAATCTTTAAAAAAGGTTTAAAAAAATGGTGCTTAAAAGTCATTATGATAATTGCTGGAATAATTCAAAATATTAATAATTGAGAGGGGCAAGAAGCAATGGAAGTGTTCAATTTCTTTCATAGTAGAAAATACTGTGTTGATACACTAAGAATAGACCATACTGGGGGGCACCTGGGTGGCTCAGTCAGTTAAGCATCTGCCTTCAGCTCAGGTCATGACCCCCAGGGTCCTGGGATCTAGTCTCACATTGGATTCCTTACTCAGTACGGAGCCTGCTTCTTCCTCTTTCTCTGCCTGCTGCTCCCCCTGCTTATGCTCTCTTGCTCTCTCTTGCTCACTCGCTCTCTGTCAAATAAGTAAATAAAATCTTTAAAAAAAAAAAAAAAAAAAAAAACCCTGACTTTTTAGAGCTACAATTGTAATTGCAGAAGAATTAAACAGAATTGAACAGAAGTAGTTCAAACAGATAAATTACTTAAAATGGGATCGGGGTAAGGGAAAGTAGTAAGAGATGTTTGCTTTTAATATTAGGCATTCTGCATGTCTTCACATTCTTCTGCTTAGTCCATAAATTACAAATAGTCCCCTATGTTGAGAGCATTGAAAGGAGAGCACAGATGGACTTTTAGAAGTTTTCACATTTGCCTGTAGCTCAGGTGACATTAGGGAAACAAAGAAAAACTGAGGGGCAATTGGAGAAGAATGGGTAGGATTTGGTGGTTCAGTAGATAATTGAACAGTATTTTTTTTTTTTTTTTAAAGATTTTATTTATTTGACAGACAGTGATCTCAAGTAGGCAGACAGGCAGGCAGGCAGGCAGAGGGGGAGAGGAGGAAGCAGGCTCGCTGCTGAACAGAGAGCCCGATGTGGGGCTCGATCCCAGGGTCCTGGGATCATGACCTGAGCCAAAGGCAGAGGCTTTAACCCACTGAGCCACCCAGGCGCCCCTGGTTTTTGGTTTTGTTTTGTTTTGTTTTAAGGGAATAAAGCAAAGATGTATGATATTTTTAGACTCCTTGACGAGGGTTAATCTGAACTGAAGCTATGGACAGAATGCCCCCTGGGATAATATACTTGTTAAACTTGCTGATGCCTTGCTGTTCCTTATCCAGTAGTATTTCTCTAGGCTGGTCCAGAAATGAAAATATGGCCATTTTATTAAGTGATACTATTTTGTTTTATTTATACTTAACGTAATAAAATATAGGTGATAAGCCCTATGGTAAACTATTTGTCATAATGGGATAATCCTAACTTTTTTTTTTTTTAATCCCAAGTGTCAAATGCATCATACTCTGGAACCACCAGGGACCACAGGAAAGTATCAGCTCAATAGTGCTTGTTTGATCAAAACTCTCCGATCAACAAAGAATCAACAAAGAATCATGGTTCAGGTTAGCGCAGTGGATGCTGGCTCTCTGTCTTGGAGTGATTGGATTTGTGGCTGGGGGAAAAGAGGCCAGGTTTTACTGCATTAGAAGCTCTTGATGCTCCGGGGCTCTGAATATTTGAGTTTTCAGTTGAGCTTCTAATCCTCGTCTGCTACCTTGAGCTGGGATTTTAGCAATTTCCTGGGCGTGATCCTATTTACTTTATCGTATTTACAAGTTTTTTAAGCACTTAAGTGGAAGCTGGGAGGAATAGAGTTCTTTTCAAAGCCTTTCTAAACTATGAACTCTGCAGGTCCCCCTCCTCCTTATTCACAGCCTGACACCCTTCCTCACTCACGGATTATCTGCTGCAATTCTTTGCTGAAGGCCTTCCCACTGAAATGCCACCTTTTTCCGGCTGCAGTAGAACAAAGCGTTTTACACAAATCTGCTTCAGTTCCTAGAACTGCATAACTTTAGGAATGGAAACCATCTCAAGATTACTAAAATTGATAAAGCTCTTTGGACCAGAATCCAAAATCTCACGGAGCTTTCCATTTCTTGCAGAGACTGACAATTAGGTGTAAAATCACACAGAAAACTTGGCTCTCACCTTTGCCTGACTGATATTCAAGGTAATCAGAGAAAGATCTTTTCAGTAAATGAGATTCGGTGGATGGCAACATCTCCCCTTGCTGGAGGGCATTGTGTTTTGCCAGGTAAAGTCAGTGTGAAGAAGCTTGAGAAGGTCAGACAGATTGTTTTTGTTGTGGTTTGTGGTTGGCTTCTTACCCGCCATGTCGTGAACAGCTAAAGTGATAGATTTAGAACAGGGCAGTAAATTATTTTTTGGCCTGGAGTGAGGGGGATTGGAGAAAATAAAATCGGAAAAGTAGTGCAGGGTAGCTATGCATCCTAGAATCGTCTAATGAGGGAACAACCCCCAAACGGGGCTCGTCAGTCATCTCAGCCCAATCAGGCTGCTCAGCTTGCCTGGCACTAGCAAAGCCATGTCGCTTTTCTCAATGTGAATGTGTCCTTTATATAGTATTTGCACCAGGCATGACCTAAGCATGGATTTGCAGCTGTTTTATAACTGCTGTGAAGTTTATTGGCTCAGCTCCACAGAGTGATGTCCAGACTTCAGGAACACTTCTCAAGTAATGCGAATGTGGGAGGAGACCCCTTGTGGGATGATTTACTTTACCTCGAGTTTTGAGTGCAGGATGCCAGGCTGCGGCTCGGCGGGTTGTGTCCCAATGTAAGTGACCAGCCAGAGAAACATTTTTTGGGACATGTCGTTCCACACCTCAGTACTCCCCCTCTGCAGAACTTTGAATCTAGGAAAGAGCAACACTAGGTTTCCTTATTTCTTCTTCCACGCCAGACTTGCCCATGAATTTTTAAGCTGATGTTTTAATTGGCTGAAAACCTGGATTCTGACTTCGATGATGCAATCGGATCAGTCAGTGCGGTTGTGAAGATGAGATAGTGGATGAATGGTCCTGGCTGTCTCTCTGCGTCCTGAATGTTCTGGATGGACAGGGACTCTAAGGAGAGGACGACTCAGATACTGTTACGTTTGTATCATAATTTATTTGACCTGAGTTGCTGTCCTCTTCCTGGGTTTACTGTGAGGCAGGCTGAAGTTCTTTTCAAAAGATCGCGGAGATATCTAGCAGGCCTGAACCTAGCCCAATGCAATAATGGTAGGGAAGCATCCAGCTCTCCAAGAATACATGAGAAGGATTCAAAATAGAAATATTTATACGTGGAGGAAGTCTTTCCTCATGCTGAGTCCCAGAGGCAGAACTAGCATGCCAGGTTAATAGGTAACCAGAACTAGCATGCCAGGTTAATAGGTAACCAGAACTAGCATGCCAGATTGAGAGGTTCCTATATAAGGTGAAGGATATGTTTGTCAGGTTGCTTAGATTATATTAGGGCACTTCCCTATCCAAAGTAAAACGTTGAATATTTATCCTAAAAGTGATAGGAAACCAGTGAAGACCCTTGAAAAAGAAGGGAAGAAAGATAGCTCTTGGGGTGACAGGTCAGAAGCCTTGAGAAATAAGTGTAAGGAATCGAGGAAATCTCTCGAGTCTCATAATCTAGGCATGAGGTAGTAGGTGGGCAGTGGGGTGTGGGAGTGGCCAAAGAAAAGGAGGAACCCAGGTGTCTTAGGTTTTATGTCTCAAAGTGAAATGAACAGATAGAGTGACCAAATCAGAGAGACAGGGTGGGGGTGCGGCAAAGATTCTGAGGCGTCAAAACCGAGTGCTGGGTATGGGTCCAGTTCCAGCAGGAGGGGGGACAAAGCATGGGGAGCCAAGTAAGGGAGAAGCTTCCTCATTAAATGCTCTGTGCCCACCTCAATATTATCAAAGCCATCTATGAAAAACCCACCGCAAATATCATTCTCGATGGAGAAAAACTGAAAGCTTTTCCACTGAGGTCAGGAACACGGCAGGGATGTCCGTTATCACCACTGATATTCAACATAGTACTAGAAGTCCTAGCCTCAGCAATCAGACAACAAAAGGAAATTAAAGCCATCCAAATCGGCAAAGAAGACGTCAAACTATCACTCTTCACAGATGATATGATACTATATGTGGAAAACCCAAAAGACTCCACTCCAAAACTGCTAGAACTTGTACAGGAATTCAGTAAAGTGTCAGGATATAAAATCAATGCCCAGAAATCAGTTGCATTTCTCTACACCAACAACAAGACAGAAGAAAGAGAAATTAAGGAGTCCATCCCATTTACAATTGCACCCCAAACTATAAGATACCTAGGAATAAACCTAACCAAAGAGACTAAGAATCTATACACAGAAAACTATAAAGTACTCATGAAAGAAATTGAGGAAGACACAAAGAAATGGAAAAATGTTCCATGCTCCTGGATTGGAAGAATAAATATTGTGAAAATGTCTATGCTACCTAAAGCAATCTACACATTTAATGCAATTCCTATCAGAGTACCATCCATTTTTTTCAAAGAAATGGAACAAATAATCCTAAAATTTATATGGAACCAGAAAAGACCTCGAATAGCCAAAGGAATATTGAAAAAGAAAGCCCCAAAGTTGGTGGCATCACAATTCCGGACTTCAAGCTCTATTACAAAGCTGTCATCATCAAGACAGCATGGTACTGGCACAAAAACAGACACATAGATCAATGGAACAGAATAGAGAGCCCAGAAATAGACCCTCAACTCTATGGTCAACTCATCTTCGACAAAGCAGGAAGGAATGTCCAATGGAAAAAAGACAGCCTCTTCAATAAATGGTGTTGGGAAAATTGGACAGCCACATGCAGAAAAATGAAATTGGATCATTTCCTTACACCACACACGAAAATAGACTCAAAATGGATGAAGGACCTCAATGTGAGAAAGGAATCCATCCAAATCCTTGAGGAGAACACAGGCAGCAACCTCTTCGACCTCAGCCGCAGCAACATCTTCCTAGGAACATCGCAAAAGGCAAGGGAAGCAAGGGCAAAAATGAACTATTGGGATTTTATCAAGATCAAAATCTTTTGCACAGCAAAGGAAACAGTGAACAAAACCAAAAGACAACTGACAGAATGGGAGAAGATATTTGCAAATGACATATCAGATAAAGGGCTAGTGTCCAAAATCTATAAAGAACTTAGCAAACTCAACACCCAAAGAACAAATAATCCAATCAAGAAATGGGCAGAAGACATGAACAGACATTTCTGCAAAGAAGACATCCAGATGGCCAACAGACACATGAAAAAGTGCTCCATATCACTCAGCATCAGGGAAATACAAATCAAAACCACAATGAGATATCCCCTCACACCAGTCAGAATGGCTAAAATTAACAAGTCAGGAAATGACAGATGCTGGCGAGGATGCGGAGAAAGGGGAACCCTTCTACACTGTTGGTGGGAATGCAAGCTGGTGCAACCACTCTGGAAAACAGCACGGAGGTTCCTCAAAATGTTGAAAATAGAACTACCCTATGACCCAGCAATTGCACTACTGGGTATTTACCCTAAAGATACAAACGTAGTGATCCGAAGGGGCATGTGCACCCGAATGTTTATAGTAGCAATGTCTACAATAGCCGAACTATGGAAAGCACCTAGATGTCCATCAACAGACAAATGGATAAAGAAGATGTGGTATATATACACAATGGAATACTATGCAGCCATCAAAAGAAATGAAATCTTGCCATTTGCGACGATGTGGATGGAACTAGAGGGTATCATGCTTAGCGAAATAAGTCAATCGGAGAAAGACAATTATCATATGATCTCCCTGATATGAGGGAGAGGAGATGCAACATGGGGGGTTAAGGGGGTAGGAGAAGAGTAAATGAAACAAGATGGGATTGGGAGGGAGACAAACCATAAGTGACTCAATCTCACAAAACAAACTGAGGGTTGATGGGGGGAGGGGGGTTGGGAGAGGGGTGGTGGGGTTATGGACATTGGGGAGGGTATGTGCTATGGTGAGTGCTGTGAAGTGTGTAAACTTGGTGATTCACAGAACTGTACCCCTGGGGATAAAAATATATGTTTATAAAAAATAAAAATTAAAAAAAGAAAAATAAATGCTCTGTGCCTCATCCAAAGCAATGGCGCCGCCCTGATTTCTGCCTCTGCCTCTGGTCTGCTTATTCAGTAAGTCAGGGAGTGTGGTGGTGACTGTAGACACCACACCACATTTTTACAAGGCGCTTCTGGAAACCTGAAGATCCAATTTTTCGAGTTGCACTGAGGGCAACTTTCCCTCAGGGAAACGTGCTAGGTCATCTATTTTCTGCTGATGTTTCTGTCACTATCACTTGGGCCAGGTAGGTTCTCCCTCCCCAGAAGTATTTGGCTTCTCTGCAGAAAAATCCATATCCTGCTAAGCCATTCACTGACATCTGTCCCCTCTTGTTTCCTGTGTTGTGGTGATTTGGAAAGCTCTGTGTGGCTTTGCCCATCCCTGAGGGTTCCAGACAGAAGGCCAAGGACTGGTTCCCTCTGCTTGCAGATTCCCAAATCGACTTGAGTCATGCCTGGGAATAGGAGAGAGGGCAGGAACCCTTCTCAGGGACATGCACCAGCCTCCTACTCAAAGATCTCTAACTCGTAATGTGGTATTGTGATTTATAGCATGAACTTTGAGTTCTGAATCATTCAAGGATCTTAAGCCTTTGATACTTGAAAATAAGACTTCTGAGGCTCACAAATTTTTCTTCAGGTTATTCTCCATGCCATGGGCTTTAAGGCTATTTCGAAACCCAGTACTTGAGCACTGTTTTTTTTTCTTCTTCTTTCTTTCTTTCATTCTTTAATTCTTTAACAACCCTGTGTAGAAGAAATGGGGAGTTTGTGATTTATGATTTACTTATGATTCTGATGGAATCAATATCCCTTCTTGAATCTGGGTTACCTTGACTGGCAAGTTATGCTTTGGGACTTCCAAGAGTAGATTCTGAAACCCCATGCTCTTCTGCCTGTTCTTGAGGATGATCCTGCTTGGCATCCAGCCGCCATTTTGTGAGGGAGCCCAGCCATGGGGAGAGGTATGTGTCGGTGTTCCCCCAGAGCTCCAGCTGAGGTCCCAACCAAAAAGCAATATCAACCACCAGTTGTGAGGCTGAGGAAGCCACTGAGATGACCAGTGGTCACCCATCCTTCTAATTACAACTGCATGAGAGATCATAAGTGACAACCACCTACTGTGTCTAGTCAGCCCTCAGAATAAACAATAATAACATGACTGCTCTTGTAACCCACTAAGTTTTGGAGTGATTCCTTACACAGCAATAGAGATCCAATAGGGCGTTGGTGTTATCTGTATTGCTGTGTAACAGATGATCCCCAAAATCCTAAACTTAAAACAACCAGTTTGTTAAAGCTCCAGGTTTTGTGCATCAGGAACTCAGGAAGGTCTTGGGTAGGCAGTTTGTCTCCCATCCACATAGTGGATCACTATCCTCTGTGGTAGCTGGGGCAGGATGATGTTTCTTCAGTCATGGCCTTGGAAGTCTGTGGGTTCACCACCGCTCCCTATCACTCCTCCTTCCCTCCTCCTCCCCATGTTCTCTTCTTCTGGGGCCCCTCCACATGGCTTGTACTTCCCAGAGCATGGTGATGGAGAAGAGTTGAACGTCTTACAGGGACGCTGGCTTCCAAAAGACAAAGGCAGAAGCTGCTAGTCATTGTAAAGTCTAGGCTAGGAGCTAATTGGTGTAATTTTTATGCCAATAAAATCTATTGCTCAAAAAAAAAAAATCTATTGCTCAAAATCTGTGCTTCAAAGCTACCACAAGTCCTGCCTAAATTCACGGGGAGAAGAAGTAGATCAAACCTCTAAAGGGAAAAGGGTAAACCATTACAGCCTCAGTAGATCAAGCAAGAACTAGCTTTTTATCTCAAAGTATTACCCTGAGAATGTTAGTATACCCCATTTTACGTATAAAGTAGCTGAGGCTAAAAGAAGTTATTTGCCAAGCTCACTCAACTTTTAAGGACCAGCATCCAGATTCAAATTTGAGGGTATTAATCTAAACTATGACCTCTTTCTACTTCTCCTTGCAAAATACAGTAACTATACAATTATACTATATTTTCTTTTTTAAAATTGAGATTAATTGACACATAACCCTGTACTAGTTTTGGATGTACAACACAATGATTTGGTATTTGTATATATTGGAAATGATCACAATGATCACAATAGTTCATATCTATCAGCACAGTTACAACTGGGTTTTTTTTTTTTCTTTTTGAAAATGAGAACTTTTAAGGTCTACTTCCTGAACTTTCAAAGGTGCAATACAATGTTATGTTGTCACCGTGTTGTACATTATGTCCTCAGGACTTGTTTATTTTATAGCTGGAACTTTGTACCTTTGGGCTCCCTTCACCTATTTTACTTAACTTCCACTCTTCTGTACCTCAGATTTGTGGTTGGATGGTTTTTTTAGATTCCACATACAAGTAAGATCATATGGTATTTGTCTTTCTCTGTCTGACTTCCCTTTGCTTTGCATAATGCCCTCAAGGTCCATCCATATTGTCCCAAATGGCAATACATCTCAATTTGTTATGGCTGAATAATATTCCACTTTTGGCGGGGGGGTGTACCACGTTTTCCTTATCCATTCACCTGTCTGTGGACATTTTAGGTTGCTTCCATGTCTTAGCCATTGTAAATAATGCTGCTGTGGATATAGGGGTGCAGATATTTATTCAGTTAGTGGTTTCATTTTCCTTCCCGTTAACAACCCAGTAATAGAATCGCTGGATTATAAGGTACTTCTGTTTTTCGTGTGTTGAGGAAACTCCGTACTGTTTTCCAGAGCAGCTATACCAATGTACATTCTCATCAATAGGGGACAAAGATTCCCTTTGCTCCACATCCTTGCCAACACTTATTTCTTGTCTTATTGATACCAGCCATTCTAAGAGGTGTGAGGTAATACCTCATTGTAGTTTTGATTTGCATTTCCTTCATAATTAGTGATGCTGAGCTCCTATACAGGTACCCATTGGCCATTTGTATGTCATTTTGGGGAAAATGTCTCTTTAGTTCCTCTCCATTTTTTAAAAAATTGTTTTTTGCTATTTAATTATATGAGTTCTTTATATATTTTGGATACTAACCCCTTACTGAGTATGACTTGCAAATACTTTCTCGTATTTATGGGTTGCCTTTTCATTTTGTTGATGGTTTCCTTTGCTATATAGGAGATTTTAGTTTGATAGTCCCACTATTTGTTTTTGCTTTTGTTGCTTTTGCTTTGGTGTCAAATCCAAATAATTGTCAGATTGACATCAAGGAGCTTAACCCCTATGTTTCCTTCAGGAGTTTAAAGGTTTATGTCTTACATTTAAGTCTGGAATCTATTATGCATTTTTCTATATGGTGTGAAGGAGGTGTCCAGTTTCATTCTAGTGTGTGTAGCTGTCCAGTTTTCCCAGCACCATTTATTGAAGAGACTGTACTTTCCCCATTGTATATTCTTGCCTCATTTGTCATAAATTAATCTTATAGAGGCACCTGGGTGGCTCAGTTGGTAAAATGGCCTACTGCTGATTTTGTCTCAGGTCATGATCTCGGGGTTGTGGGATGGAGCCCCACATGGGGCTCTGTGCTAGGCAGAGAGTCTGCTTGAGTTTCTTTCCCTCTGCCTCTCTGCCTCCCTTCATTTCCCCACCCCCTCAGTGCACACCTGCTAAAATAAATAAGTGAATCTTAAAAAAAAAATCATATATATATATGTGTGTGTGTGTGTGTGTGTGTGTGTGTGTGTGTGTGTGTGTATGTATGTTTATTTCTGGGCTCTCTATTCATTCCACTGATCTATGTGTCTGTTTTTGTGCCAGTGCCATTCTTTTTTTTATTAGTGCCATTTTACAATATAGTTTGACCTCAGGAAGGGTGATGCCTCCAGCTTCGTCCTTAAGATTGCTTTGTCTAGGGGCACCTGGGTGGGTCAGTGGGTTAAAGCCTCTGCCTTCAGCTCAGGTCATAATCCCAGGGTCCTGGGATCGAGCCTCACGTCGGGCTCTCTGCTCAGCAGGGAGCCTGCTTCCTCCTCTCTCTGCCTGCCTCTCTGCCTACTTGTGATCTCTGTCTGTCAAATAAATAAATAAAATCTTTAAAAATATATATATATTGCTTTGTCTATTCTGGATCTTTCATGATACCATACAAATGTTAGGATTGTTTTCTGTTTGAAAAAAATGCCATTGGAGCTTTGATAGGGATTTCATCACATCTGTAGATTGCTTTGGACAATATTAACATTTTAACAATATTATCCATGAACATGGAATACCTATTTGTGTCTTCAGTTTCTTTTATCAGTGTTTTATCAGTTCTATAGTTTTCAGTGTATAGGTCTTTCACCTCCTTGGTTAAATTTACTCCTAGGTATTTTATTCTTTGTTATGCCATTGTAAATGAGACTAATTTCTCTTTCTGATAGTTGATTACTATATAGAAATGCAATTGGCTCTTTAAATTAATTTTGTATCCTGCAACCTTACTGAATTTACTTATTCTAACAGGTTTTTCTTGGAGTCAGGATGGGGGTTCTATGCGATATCCTATCATCTGGAAATAGTGACAATTTTACTTCTTTCTGATGTGGATGCTTTTTATTTCTGCCCCACAATTTATATTATTTTCTCAATTCTGAAGTGTTATCTCCAGTAAGGAGGGTATTCTCTCTGCCACCCCCCACAAGCACATGGGTGCATACACGCGCACGTGCGCGTGCACACACACACACACATACACACACACTACAGCTTTAATATTTTTTTAAGTGCTAGAGAAATATTCTAAACAGCTTGATCATAGGGCTAACTCAATCAATCCTTAGGGCCAGGAAGATGGAATATTGTAATTGGCAAACTACTAGAATCACAAGGTTTGAAGGAATAGTTCCCAGCAGGATGGAAAGACATGAATAATAAAAATTCACTAGACATGCCATTGCTTCTTGTTTATAATGATCCCATTGCATCCTTGAAGGCTGGGGGGATCCTCCCTGAAGACTGGAATTAGGGGTTTGGGGGAAGGTAGGAGAGGCAGGCGGTGTAGGAGAGCTAGTCCCAAGAATTGATTGTAGTTCTATCAGCTGACTGTTAAATTCTTGTGGCTTTCCATATGTTGTTGAGACTAAGATCCTTTTGTATTTACTAAGAATCTGATAACTTCAGATATAAATTAAATGGAAGCTAGTTGAAAGTGACCCTTTGTCTTCATGTGCTCTTACTCTGTAGGTGGACACTTCATGTTCTGTAGATATTCAGTGAATATGAATTGAGAACTTGAAGGTAAAGTACTTGGCTTTTAAGGTCTCGAATAAACAAAGTATAGGCTCTAATTAAACCATTTCTGATAGAAACTTAGTCTTCATGATTTCCAGTTGCTTTCTTTTTTTTTTTAATGAACTATCTTCTTTAATTTTCTTCTTAAAAAATTTTATTTGGATGAGGTCAGAAATTGGGGAATTTCTCTTCCATTACTCACACTGCTTCCCAGCTGTTAGCCTCATGTTCCCCTGACATACTGTAGAGGAGACATCAGTGAGCCACAGCTCTGGTGCCATGTACACCAGACTTTACAGAGAAGCCCCAGGCTCTAGAAGACCCACCCTCCCTGTGTCTCTGTTTGCCATTGGTGGCCTGAGTTCTGGGCGGCTCTGAAACTCTGAAGGCCCCTGGTACCTGTTAGAACTACTCTCTTCACCACTCACGTACCCTGCCTCCTGGCTTCACATTTATGTTAGTGAGTCCCTTCACTCAATTTGAACTTCTTAATATCAAAGTCAGAAATAAAACCGAACGGGTTAGTTGACTTTTTGGAGCCCTAAGGAAATCCTCTCTTGAAAGCTTTCGTGCCTTCCAAAGATTATTTGTTAATGGTACCCACAGTCTCTTCATTTCTCTTGCTACCCAGTTGAGCCCAAGATGCCTTTTATCCTTTTTCAGTTGTCCTACCCAGTCAGTTCAATAAGATGTGCTCAATTTAAACATGGAAATAAAATAGGGGAAGGAAATGAAAGAATTTCATGAGCTTGGGCTCAGACACATTTCCGTTAAGAGCTCTCAGATAGGCATGTCTCTAGCTGGATGGTTGAATTAGAACAATCTTGGCGTAGTGAAAATGAAAGCAGATTTTAACTTCGGAAATAAGTACCGAAAAAAAAGAAAAAAAGAAAAGCCCATGATCTTCTCTCTCCTCCAGAAGATAGCAAAGAAATGGGCATTGAGGGGTGCCTGGGTGGCTCAGTGGGTTAGGTCCTCTGCCTTCCGCTCAGGTTATGATCCCAGGGTCCTGGGATTGAACCCCACATCGGGCTCTCTGCTTGGCAGGGAGCCTGCTTCCCGTAGCACCCCCCCACTCGCCCCGTCTGCCTCTTTGCCTGCTTGTGATCTCTGTCTGTCAAATAAATAAATAAAATCTTAAAAAAAAAAGTTTTTAGAAAAAGGCATTGATAGTTAAAGTTTATTCAGGAAAAAAAGGTAATTACTATCAATAGTTAATTATTATCAAAAGTTAATTACTACCAATAAGGGTAAGAAAAGACACCCCCCGCCCATCTTTTCCTTAACCATAATTTTCAATTCCTATCTTTTCACTTCTTCTAATCCCTTAATTCCACGAATAGTGCTCTTCTGTAACAGCTTCCCATCCCTTCCTGGTTGCCCCTGCCTTCAGTCTTTTCCTGGCTTTACCTCCTTGCTCCCTAGACTGAATTAATTGCCTTCAGGGCAGCAGTCTACAGTCTCTTACCTCCATGAACTTCTGATGTCTGATGTCTCATCCCTGCTATTCCCCAACCTTAGATTCTGCATTCTCACACCCAGGTTTTAGAAGGCAGGCTGTTAGTGAGTAAGAATGACGATGGACACCTGGCAGGTATGTTCCTGCCCAGCTCTGCAACTTCCTGGCTGGTGATCAGGCGAAGTTATTTTTAGCCAGTTACCTCCTCTGACAAGGGTGATTTAAAATCGCTCCTTATAAGTTCATATACCTACTCGATTAAAGCATAGCACTTGGCCCGTCAAAAAGGATTGAATAAATGTTAGGTGTTGCTATTGCTATTGTTGTCATTGTTAAAATTCCACATCTTTGTCAGCAGATGTTGCTAACGCTTCTACAAATAAAAGGTTTCTAACTTTGGTGTTAAGGCAAACTCTACAATGGCCATTCAGAGCCCTGTACATTCTGGTCCCTCTTTAACCTTCCTGAACTCCTGTCTTCCAACTGCTCCTCTATCCCATGATGTACACACTAGTTCTAGTGCTAAGTTCCACGAGCCAGGGCATCTTGTCTCTGTTTTGTCAATTTCTATATTGCCAGTGCTTAGCATTGTTCCTGGCACATTGTAGGTGCTTTATAAATATTTATTGAATGACTGAGCCCTGATACAAACATCACTGCCTTGGTGAAGCTTTTCCTGTTTACCCAGGCATGGTTGCTGTATTTTCTATATTTCTGTGATACTTAATACATTCTTCAGTTAACATTCATCACATTGTATTTTTATGAAAAACATATTTAAGGCTCTTAAATTCAGCCAGCTGGTATAATTCAAAAGCACATTCTTATTTAATACACTGAAACCTCACACTGCACAGGTTTGATTGAATGATTACAGAAATCCTAATGCCCTGCGTGTTTTTAAATTGCATTCCCATCATGTCCTATGAATTATTCCACAAAATTAAGTCCAAGCTTGAGAAAATCCAAGGAAAAGCCAATTAGAAAACTCCAGCACACAGAGACATCTTGGGCAGTGGCATGTCCTGTGTCATGATATTACAGAAACCTTGCTATTTTACTAGCAGATAGGGAGGACCCTTGCAAAATCCTGCATGAAAATAGTAGCGCAGCTATAAATTTGGCTGATAAGTAATCTACAAGGATAGGTAATTTCAAAAGTCAATCACGGATGAGCATACCTTTTAGGTTGGCCTTGAAGGGGCTTCATGTGGGGGGGAAATTCACCAATTTTTAAGTAAAATTTTATTCCGGAAAACCAGGAGACAACTACATATCCTAAAATTCTCATAAGATCTAAAGAAAGAACTAATAAAATCTGCTATGTCTTGGGGTTAAAAGCAGTGAAAAAGACAAGATCCAATCCCAAATACATTTCTATGCCACCAGTGCAATGTCAGAGCCAGCACCACTGGCTGGCCAATTGTATATTCATTCCACTGCTATCATTTTGGGTGTGGGGCATATTTTAAGCTCTTGATTGATAACCTGTCCCTGCCATTCTGTACTGGAAAATGTCCTAGAACATACACATGGGAGAAATTACTTTTCCCAGGGCAACAGTGCGACTGCTAAGTGGAATCCTGTCTGCAATCGGAGCTGATAACAATCTACAGAAGCCCCCATCCAAAGTGGTGTGACAGCTGTGAATGCCTTTGACAGCAGCGATTATCAGCTTCAGTGAACACGTTTTCACCTGGAAAGGCATTTGTGATGAGCAGGGGCTTCTGGAATGGAATCAGGAGTAACAGCCATTCCTGGCTAATGATTTCATATCTTCTCTGCTATCATCTCTTGGATTTCTCAAATCCAAGACAATACAAAATTCCTGTCCTAGATGAACTTCACATGTTGGAGCAATAGAGAGACAATGACTTTGGTGGTACTCACTGACTGAAGTCTCCAGAGAAATGTGATTGTGCTATAGCCTAGGAAGTCTGAAAATTAGAATCTGTATTGGTACCCAGTTCCATCCTCCTTGAGTGGACCTGTGTGTTGAGACTTCTGATGGTTTCCCTTTTTTCCTTGTTGTTCTCATAGTTCTGTGTCCTCTGGGTCTGCTCTCCAAGCAATCCTGCTCTCCAAATAATGCATTTTAAATATTTGAAAACCAATAGTGGGGGGGGGTGGTCAATAGGCCCACTAGAATGGGAGCTCAGAAGAAGGGTCAGTTCATCTGGTGCCTAACAGGTGCTCATTAATGAACATATTGAAGGGATGTTGCTGGGAACTTTTTTTCCCAGTGCAATAAGTGTAAATACTTATTCTAGGTAGTTGCCAATACTGTGTATGAACCTTGATTTAATATCTCCTCCTTCCTCAAAGATCTTAGATGAGTCGGAATATGAATGATTTTGCAGAGAATTTCAGTTCTCCCTTCTTGAATAATTTATTTATTTTCTTCAGAAATAATTGATGGGATCTGATCTGAAATCCAGCCTCTTAAAAAATATATTTGAGAACACCTCACTAAATCCAGGAAACCGTCCTCTGCCCTTATATGATTCAAACTTTATGACATTTGGCCTGAGAGACTTTCTCTCTGAAACTTGTTTGTCCCTTGGGCAGAGCGAAACTATTCTTTGATTTGCCCCACCAGGCAAAAATCCTCCTCAGTCGTTCTTTGCAGGCTTGTTTTGTATCCCTAAGCTTCTAAAGAGTTCCATGGCAAGCTTTCTATTTCTCTCTGAGGGCACCAACACCCACCACTTCAATTATCACGTGTGAGATAATTTCCTTCAAATCCTATGTATCTCCAAGTCAAACATAACAAATAAATTCAAGGACCCATATATTCCCTTAGTCAACAAATACTTAATGAACACCTACTATGTGTGAAGCCCAGTAACTGCTCATTCTCACCACTCAGATATTCTAGAAGTACTTTTTTTTTAATGTCCAAACACATTGAGAACCTTTCTTCTAGAAGGGCAATTCAATCTGTATTTCCTAGCTTGATAAATGATACCATTATTCACTTGGTCACCCAAGCCATAAACTTGGGATTCATTTGAAATGTCTTTCTCCACCACTCACCCATAACCTCCATTAATGATGGTGCCTACATCCAGTTAGTCAAAAAATCCTAACCGTTAGACCCTCAGAACTCAGATCTGTGCTTTCTTCTACAGCCCCTTGGCCACTGTTTGAATTTAGGCCTTCATCACTAACTCATTTTATTTTATTTTATTTATTTATTTTTTAAAGATTTTATTTATTTATTTGACAAAGAGACAGTAAGAGCATGAGCGAGGAGAAGGTCAGAGGGAGAAGCAGACTCCCCATGGAGCTAGGAGCCCAATGTGGGACTCGATCCTGGGACCCCGGGATCATGACCTGAGCCAAAGGCAGTCGTCCAACCAACTGAGCCACCCAGGCGTCCCATCACTAACTCATTTTAGACTTCTCTGATATATTCTCCACACTACTGGCATCAGACCTTGGCGATAAGCAAATTTCACCATTAATTTCTCTCCCTAAAGTACTTCATGGTTCTAAAACACCTTCAGAATTAAGGTCAAGCTCCTTAGCAGGACCATGGCACTCTTCTGTCCCTGGTCCTTGCCTGATCTCCTGTCACTCTGTAACCTGCTCTTGGTCCATACCAAACAAGTTGCTGTTTCCCAGAGACCCCACATCCTAGCCTACCTCTGTACCGAAGTATAGCTGCTTGAGAAATCTTTTATCTTCCCCCTATACTACCATTTCTATTTCAAATGCCATACAGCCTAATGGATGAGCATCAGAACTTTGGGGCCAAGAAAACCTGATGTCCAATACTAGACCAGTTGCTTTTCTTTTCACCTCAATTTCGTCATTAGGGGTGTTGTGTGAATCAAGTTAGGTATTTGTTGAATAACTGAATGAATGGTGTGTTCATTTAGTGCCTGCTGGCTTCCAGGCTCCATTTTTTTTTTTTTTTTTTAAGGTATTTCTAACTAGAGCTTCTCAGCTTTTCTTTTTTAAAGATTTTATTTATTTATTTGACAGACAGAGATCACAAGTAGGCAGAGAGGCAGAGAGAGAGAGAGAGGAGGAAGCAGGCTCCCTGCTGAGCAGAGAGCCCGACATGGGGCTCGACCCCAGGACCCTGGGATCACGACCTGAGCCGAAGGCAGAGGCTTTAACCCACTGAGCCACCCAGGCACCCCTCCAGGCTCCATTTTAAGAGCTGCGGAGATAGCAGTGAACAAAACAGTTGGAGCTCCTACCCTAAAGGATCTTATATTCTAGCTTGTGCAGAGGAAGTGAACAAAATAGTTATAATTATTACTCATTAGGCTTCGGTGATAGTTCCTTGGGGGAACTTTTCGGACCCACTTCCTAATTTTCTTTCTGAATCGGGTGCTCCTCCTCTATGGGCCTATGTCACCCTATATGGTGCTGTGATTACAGCATGATGTTGTATCATAATTGCTGGTATTTTTATCTTGCTCGCTACAATCCTATGAGTTCCTCGAGGATCAAGCCTGGGACTTCTCTTTTTATTGTACCAGCTTCTGATACACAAGAGTGTACCTTAAAATAACATTTACCACTAAAGAGCATTTGTCATATGCCGGACACTGTGTTAACTACCTTAAATATATTCTGTAACTTTATCTCCCAGCAACTGTATGAAACCAGTATCATTACACCTCCTTTCTAGGTGAGGAAAATGAAGAAACCAAATCTTGCAGATGCAAAGTAACTCGCTCAGGTCACACAGCCAGTGTGTAGTGAAACCCAGTGGGGGACTCCAGTGGGCTCCAGAGCCCCAGTTTTAATCATGATGCTTGATGCTTGATGAGAGGAACCATTTCTCCATAGGGCAGTTGGAGATTTATTGTCTGCATGTATTTTATTTTAGAAACACCTGTGCACATAGGACAAAACCTCAATCCAGACTTGGATGTTCATAGATGCTTTAGCAAAGGTATTCTTTTCTATAATTGATCTATGTGACTATCCTCACCCTACTGAGAGGTGGGGAAACAAGTGGTTTTAAACTTGCCAATTCATAGAATTATAGTCTCTTGCAATTTTGACTGACTTTGAATAGTTCCAATTCTTGGGTAACGGTTCAGTTTTTAAACTATCCTTCCCTCTCCCTAACCCTTCTGCCAAGCTATACCAAGCCACTGATTTAAGTCTTTATTGTGCTGGGGCTAACCTTGCCCAGTTGGGGAGGGAGGTGTTGGGGAGACACTCCTTGAGGTGTTATTTCTCAGAGTCTCAAATGGGAAAGGAGGTCAGAGTAAGTCCTCAAGCCTGAGAACAAAGCTAAACCTCTCTAACATCTCCCTTGGAGACCTGCTTTTTCCACCTTTCATCTCCTTCCTACACTCAGTCGGATTTGGAAGGGGTAGACTCTTTCCTCCCCCTTCCTGCCTTTTCTGCACTTTCCCTGTGTCCTACATCCTCGTTCCCAAAGTGGAATTTGCCCTCTCCTTTTCCCTAGGGCTAAACAGGAGAATGGCTGCCAGCCTACTTGATTTATGGGAAAAGGAATGAAAACACATCTGTTTAGTATTTTCAAATTATTACCCCGGTTACCCCAGTGTCTCAGCGTAATCACAGGTCTCTGGAGCTCTCTGGGTCCCTCCATAGTAACATGGCTCATGGCAGTCCTAGAGAAAGATTTACAGGAACTCTTAGATCCCTCTTTCACCTGACTCACTGCCCTTCCCCTCAACCCAAATTCTTGGCCATAGTCCTCTCTCTTCATGAGCAACATAGAAACAGTGGGAGTACTGTCTCCACAAAATAATTTGATATAGCCAATGAGCTATACATTCAAATTCTGACAAATTTAGTCCCTATAATAATATCAGTTATGTCATATGTATTACTTAAATATGAGATCATGGAGAAGTAAGCTGTACTAAAGAACCCAAAATGAGAGGATGTACTCTGAAAACATTAAATACTTCATTTGTAGACTGTGCTTTTCACCTTCAGACTATCCTAAAGAAAGGGGAAGCTTTTGTGAAAGGGAACAAATTAGTAAGGAAATTGACAACCATGGGACCAGTAACAGAAATAGAGGAACTGTAATCTTAGTAGTGATGACTACACTCTCAAGCCTCTTTAGTTCAGCGTGCGGTATATCTTTTACTTACATTTATCTGTATAACTTTCAAGTCTTAGGTCTGAAGTAGATCCTTACTGTATGAGGGGGGAAAAAAATCTCAGGTAAGCTGAGATATAGATTTAAAAAAATCAACTTGTACACTATGAGTTCACTGGAAAGACAGAAAAATAAAACTAAGATGCCCAAAAGAAGAATAGGAAGTAGGAAAAAAAGAAAAAAAAGATCCCCTTGTTTGAGATTATCATTACCATCTGGGTTGTGAACTATTTGATTCTAATTCTAGAAGCTTGATGCCAGAAATAACTTATTACCACGGAGATAGGCTGGAGAAATGTTGGGAACAACAAGGTTGTTTTTTGTTTGGTTTTTTAAAAATATCTATACCACAAAACGATAAAGCTGATAAACCACACAATGATGTGAAGGGATGAGCCCATATAGCCTGTACTTTCTTTTATACCCCAGTTCTTCCCTTCTCACCCAACAGAATGTCAGAGACCACTTTTGATAAGCAGAGAATCCTTTAAACTCTCTTCTCTCTGGAGGAAAGCAATGGATGCATCTGGGGTCTGTTGAGAGTTTATAATCTAATCCATCGACGTTGCCTAGTACTAGCAATTCTGTTCACAGCTCTTTTCACAGTGGTCATGTTGAGAGTGTACATAAAGTACTTGATTCTTACCTTGATCTATATTTATGAGCTCACATTAAATATAGATCAGTACTGTCCAATCACATTGAAAAAAGCATGTCATTTTGATGTTCCAGTTCACCACTTCCTAGCTCTGTGACCTTGAGCAAGTTACTTAATCTCACAGTTTACTCATTTTAAAATAGGGACGATGCTAATAGTACCTGCCTCATGGCCAGTGTATTTGAAAACACTGTAATGATATAGAACAGCTAGAATGTTGAGAGCTTCCAAATACTAATTGAGTTTGGGCTGGTTTAATTCAAATGAAAATAAAATAAATGGCAAGGAGTTATCTGTATCAAGAGGCAGTTTAAGAATTTGAATGGGGAGTCTTGGGTAACCATCATCATGTTCTAAAATGGTGGCTATTTTTTTTTTTAAGATTTTATTTATTTATTTGTCAGAGAGAGAGAGGGAGAGAGAGCGAGCACAGGCAGACAGAATGGCAGGCAGAGGCAGAGGGAGAAGCAGGTTTCCTGACGAGCAAGGAGCCCGATGTGGGACTCGATCCCAGGACGCTGGGATCATGACCTGAGCCGAAGGCAGCTGCTTAACCAACTGAGCCACCCAGGCGTCCCATGGTGGCTATTTTTTATTTATTTTTTTAAAAAACCCTTTGAGGATTCTTTTCTGCAGAAAATCTCATTTGCAATCTTTAATCTTCACATAATTAAAGTAAAGGCTGCACTGATTTGAAGGAAATACAGTTTCCTCTTAGGTCTTCAGGTTTGGGGCTTTTTGGGGGGAAGAGGATGCTGCTGTTGAGAGAATGGGGGAGGAAGCTGGAAATCTGAACCCCCTTAGTCTGGTACATTTTCTGGAGCAGGCCACCAGGTCTTTGTATATTTTTTTGACACCAGACCGAGTTTAATTCGAATGCTGTAAGAACTTGGTATTGAAGGAGTTAAAGGGTCTCCCACACCCCTCTGCCTGAATCGTTCTTTTGTGTACACAGCTGCAGTTGGAGCACGGGTCGAAAAGGAAATGGTTAGAGGAAGAGCTGGTTTTCAGACGAGGCGAGTCTGTAAGGGGGGCCTGGGGTGGCCTGGGGTTTTACATGCCAGATGTAGGCCTGCCCCGGTGCCTGCCTGGAGCTGCTGGCATGGTCACGCCTCGGCCCTGTGCGAATTGAGGCGAGGAGATGAGTTAGCGGGTTGCTATGGTGACGGGGCCCGGCCACGTGACCCGGTGCTGCTGCCGGCGCTTTGACGTCAGCAGCCGGGAGGGCGGGACGCAGGAGGGCGGGGCGGGAGCCGAGCTGGGAGAAGGGAGCCAGCGAGCAGGCGGCAGGCAGGCACGGTCTGCGCGAGGAGCAGGCGAGCGGGAAGACGAGACGCAGCCACCTTCCTCACCAGCCAGCCCTCCGCGGTTTGTTCCCTTCCTCGGGAGTGCGCCAATGCCTGGTCCGACCCAAACCCTGTCCCCAAATGGCGAGAACAACAACGACATCATCCAGGATAACGGGACCATCATTCCTTTCCGGAAGCACACAGTGCGCGGGGAGCGTTCCTACAGGTAATGGGGCTGGCACCGGGCGCGGCGCCGGGCGGGGGAGCTCGGCGGGGGCGCGCGGAAATCCGGCCCGTTATATAATGGAGCGGACACTGCGCCCGGACCCGGCTGCAGACGTGCGTTCGCCCGGGCGCTTGTGATCATTTGCTGTCTGTTTCCATGTGTCATGTTGGCTATGCGCTGAGGCTTCACCAATGCAGATGGAGAGCATTTTGTGAATAGGTTTGCTGCCTCCGAGGGGTCTCCTTCCATCTCCTTCCTTCCACGCTGATAAAAATGCAAGCAATTTTTCCCCCCTCTCCAAAGGGAGACAGGCTGTAGCACTTCCTTTCCTCCTTTTCTTTAGATTTTAAAGGAACCATTGGATAGGCTGTGCCTAGAGGCAGGGAACAGGAGGATGGCGAGAAAAATGTTTGAGCTTGCCCTGGTGTGTGTGCAGGAAAGATGGAATCCTCTAGATTAAGCTGCAGTCTGTGATGTTAAACCGCCAGATTGATGGAGCTTTGTAAGAATTCTGCTCGCTGATTGGTGCAAGGATTGACAGCAGAGGTCACGGTGTCAGACATTCGCCAAAATTTTCTCCATAGAACCCATGGTTTATTAGAAAGAGACTGGACTGCAGTGGACCTGAGGAAACCCGAGTGCCGTTATGCATTTTCTTAGGAGTTTATAGCGTCCGCATGGGTGGGGGAGCCCGCCCTTCTTTAAACAGTAGGAAGGTAATTCCTGCTATTTTGCCGAGGTCTGATTTGAGGATGGGACTGATCCTGGTCATTGTATTGTGAGCTTTTTGATTAATGAGTGAGCCTGTGTGGTTGGCATCATTTTTACATTAGCATATCTGGCAATATGTTCTAGTAGATAAGCTCATTAAAATTGTTTGCATTGTTTGATAAGGATAACAATGTAATGGAGAATGCAGCTAGAGTCTAATGCTGCTCAAGGCCAGACTTGAAGGGAGACTGATAGCTTCCCTCATATTTCCTCTGAAGTTCTTTTGTACTGGGGTAGTTATTTTTAAATGTTACCTTGATAACCACTAACAATGCTTTTGCTTCAAGGCAGAGCACACATACCTCTAGAGCGCATCCTCTCAGTTAGTGAGCAACAGGAAATAACTCTTTTTTTCTTTCTTTCTTTTTTTCTTTTTTTAATGCCTTCATCTAAACGTTCCAGTGGTATTGTGGGTAGAATATTCAGTGTGTGTAAATATGACATATTTGTAAAATGGGACCCAAAGCACCCCACTTCCTCTCTCTTTGACCAAAAAAACCCTATTTGCTGACTCAAAAAGAAAAATTTATAAGCAACCTTTGCCCTGCCATCTCCGGCAGTTATATAAATACTTGGAGTTAATTTTGGCTGTGCCCATGAGGTCACCAAAATCTCATGCCTTATGGTTCCAACTAATATGTTTACATGGCATCCTTACAGAGTCCAAGCGCTTGTTATTAATATAAACCGAAATTGGTCCACAATGTCTGGGACTCTCCTCTTGGAGATCCTTGTGATTGGAACATTGGGTCCCTTTGCTCCCTTACTCATCCACCTTTCCCTGTGAACATTCCAAAGCCTAAAATAGAATTTAAAAACAAAAACCCCGCGTTGCTTTTAAACCTCACTTAGTTCAACTGTCCATATAGGTAATAGGTTTTGAAGTCTTCATTTTGTCAGTGATTTAATCTCTGCCACGTAAGTAGCAGTTGTTTTTAAGACGGAGTTCGAATTTTACCACATAGGCCAAAGGAAGTTGCTTAGTTGGGTTTTATTAGTCATATGAACAAACTTGAAATGGCGGTGGAAAATGACTTGGTTGGAAAGGTTAAATGCTACCTTTTGGTGTTAAAATATTGCTTTAAAGTAAAAGCTTAGTTATCTTTTCAATTCAATCTAAGTTATTTTCATTTCCTAAATTATGTCCAGTTTGTTTTCTGAGTCCCTGTAATGGTACCTGAAGTTATATGAAAGGAAAAAAAAAAACTGAATTTAAAGAAAAGACCTGACTGGAGAAATTCTTAAGTCAGTAAGAGCATTATTTCATTTGTATTTTATGTAACAGGATTACTGGACACCATACTGAGAGGTGTCATAGGTTAAATGAAGGAAGGAATCCTCCAAAGTTATATTGGTATTGTATTACACAAAGGGTGTATGCTGAGACAGACACACCTTATGTTTTCTTTGGTCTGCTCTGCTTTCAAAGTGGATGGCCAATGTAGTATAACTACCACTTATTTTTTTGGAGGGGCGTGGGGAAAGGAAAAATGTGAGACCTGTTTCTATCCAGGAAGTGTTCCATAATTATTTTGGCATCCTGAGGCTGGAATAATATTGCCATTTAATTGCTGAGGAAACTTGGAAGGTACTGTGAAAGCCCAAATAGAGATACTTAACCAAATAAATTTTGCTTAGGTGGTGGGTTCATTATAACCCTCAAAAATGACATGTGCTGAAGAGTTCGGTTTGAGTTCCGTGGAGGGGACAGCCCAGAGCCCTGGGATGATCGGAGGGAACTCTCTTCCTGATTCCTTCGCTGTGTTGTAGGTAGGCCTCAAGCGGGTCCTTTACCTTTGGCCTTATTTTCTACAGTTGCTCCTGGCATGTAAGATTATCTCCTTGCATTCTTACAGAGTCACTATGAGGTTAGCTTCAAACATTTAAAACAAAGACTTTCATAAAAGATCTACATAGATACAAGAAGAATGCCATTATTACTCTTCCAGGAGCTCCAGCTAGGAGGTAACACAGGTGAGGAGAGGAGAGGACACCTAGGGAACAGTACTGTTCTTTCTAGTAATGTCAGGTGGCCACTCTTCCCAGCAAAAGACCTTCTTGTCATGCCATTTGCCCTAGATTGTTCATGGATAAGGGTCAAATATGGTTCATGACCCACATATCTCACTCCAAGTATCTCTTTGTGTAAACCAAGTCCATTTTTATAGTCTGGACCAGAGAGGTGGTTCACCATTATTGAAACCCATGCTTACTTTGATTAGAAGAGCAAGTTAGGAAATTATCCTTCTAGTAGTAATTTCAGTCAAAGGAGGCCAGTGCAAAAATGGCTCAGCAGAGCTATGTGGATATTTCTACTGTGTGATTGCCTTCTTGGACCCAGCTTCCTCATTGCATTTATGAGCACTGGAAATCCATATATTTTAAGAGGTGCTTCAAAAACAAATGTGGCGTGGGCCATCTGAGGTGATAGTGTTTAATTCACAGAACGAATGAGTTGGGCTCTGGCTCTCCCTGGAGAGGCTACTCCCTATAGCTCTGTTTCATGCAGATGCTTGTAGGAAATGAGATTTATTAACTGGCCCTCTGCCCAGCGCGTCCTTGTTTGCATACTCCCGTCTCTTAAGAATGAATGTATACGTCCAGGGGACTATTTCCACATGGGTGTTTGAACATGCAATACAGTAGCATATGTTTCTGAATACTAAAAAACCCCCCCCCCCAAAAAAATAAAATAAAATAAAAACCAAAACAAAACCCCAAACCAACTTGGCCCCAGGAAATGGACTGTAAAGAAAGGCAAAACTAAAACTTAAGCCTAAGACATTGGCTCTCCCACCCAGCTTGGCCAGTTTTGAAAAATGAACTCTTAAGAAAAACAAAAAGAAATATTGTGTGTGTATAAAAGACATTTGTGAAAGTCTGTCCCATTTAACAGAGGCTGTTGTAAGGTGGCTTACTGTGATGAGAGTGTAGATTTCAGATCCCTTGCTCCCCAAGTCAGCAGATGCAGATGGGGGGGAAGTCTAGCTTCACTTGTATGTTGCCTACATATTAGTATCATCTAGGTTTGCTGCTGTCATAGGAAGTTTCTAAAAATGGTGATCTTGTCCTTAATATTTTTCTTTGTATTTGTAAAAATCAAAGGATTATCTGATGCTCATTGGGTGCCTAATTTTTAACTTCTTCTCGGGGTCCTTTGTCAGAACTTCTGTTAAGGGGTTGGTCTTCTGGGCACATGTGCTGAGATGCTCACCCCTACTCAGCAGTGGTTGTCACTGGTTGTATCTTTTTACAGTGGGTTATCTTAGCAGAATGGTGGCTTGAGATGGTTCTCTGAATTTAGGAGGTTGATTTCCATCAGCCCTATCTTTTCTGTATTGATAGGGGACTTCCTAGAGCTGCAGCGAGTTATCCCTTAGATTAACAGAAGGGGAAATATAGAGGCTAATCTAAATATTCCATTTGGTTTAGAGAATTCGACCAATTTTCAAAAGCATACTCTGAGGGCGCCTGGGTGGCTCAGTGGGTTAAAGCCTCTGTCTTCAGCTCAGGTCATGATCCCAGGGTCTTGGGATCGAGCCCCACATCGAGCCCCACATCGGGCTCTCTGCTCAGCAGGGAGCCTGCTTCCTCCTCTCTCTCTGCCTCTCTCTCTGCCTACTTGTGATCTCTGTCAAATAAATAAATAAAATCTTTAAAAAAAAAAAAAAAAGCATACTCTGGCCAAAGTCTGTGCTAGATGCCCCATAAGGCCCTTGAGTTCCGGTGAAGTCAGATGTATAAGCAACTCCTTTTGTAACAGATTTACCTTGTTTGTGAGTATTTGGCTTGGCCTAGGAGTAAAAGTGGTTTGCATTTCCTTAGTCCACAGTGGCTCAAAGACAAAGAAGATACCCCCAAAGCCGTTATGCTATAGGAAGCTAAACAATGCAGAAAAACAAAAATTTTGGTCTAAAGATTAGAGTATAGGCTTTAGAATCAGAATTTTCACTGGCCTAGCAAGGTACATGTTGAGCAGGAGTGGAAAATAAAGCAAGGGCTTTGGGAGGCAGGCAGGGTAGTCAGAACTTGGAAATTGAAGGCCACTGAAAGTTCATTAATTGAAAAATAGCGTAATGAAAACAGAATTGCATGCTGGAATTTATCTTTTGTTTCAAAATGGGAGTTGAGAGGAAAATGAGGGTCCTCCAGTGCCCCACCCTAGAGGGCCAGAATTCCTAGAGAATACTTGATTTGCCATGAGAGAATCCTCCAGCCCTACTCTGGAGATATAAGCGTATGTTCCCGGCTTGAGTCTTCTCTCCCTGAGCAGAAGCCATCAGTGCAGCTTCGCCCCATGACAGGACTTCGGTCAGCCGGTGGCTTCTGTATTTGCAGGAGCCCACTTCGTGTCAGCTACAGAGCCTCAGGAGGTGGCTGGTGCCTAGAGCTTATGCTCTTCCAGTCCTTCCAACTCAGAAGCAGGGGTATGAAACTTCATTGTGAAGGATCCTTCTGAGTCACTTAATGCCATAAAATGTACAGACATAACTGAGGAAGCTTCCTGGAGCCCCCCATGTGGCGTGGTGCCAGTTCTTTATATGGCCAGAAGGTGATCCCCTCCATGGCAGGTTCTGGAGAAGACTGAGAGTTGAATCTGGATTGAGTCGATTTGTTTACTTTGAAATTTTGTCCATTTCACTTCAAAGGAAAAATTGGCTTGTTCCTTTCCTATGAAAACTACCTTTTTTCATAATGAAATGTTAGAATATGTATATTTTAGAGTATATGAATATCTCATAATGAAATATATATTGAATGAATATAATATATGAAATATGTAAAATTACACAATAAAATGTTAGAAAAAATATATATAGTTAGGAGAGTTTCATTCTTCCTGACTTTATTAGGCTGTCTTTCCACTCTCAGCCTCTGTGATTCTGAATTGGCTGTGTCCTACTTCTCTGGTATCTTACACACTATTCCGGCATCTCTTCTTATAACACTCCTCACACATCCCTATCAGCATCTTGTGAACCTTCTTTATTTTTTTTTTTTTTAGATTTTCTTTTCTTTTTTTTAAGATTTTATTTATTTATTTGAGAGAGCGATAGAGAGCATGAGAAGGGAGAAGGTCAGAGGGAGAAGCAGACTCCCTGTGGAGCTGGAAGCCTGATGTGGAACGTGATCCTGGGACTCCAGGATCACGACCTGAGCGGAAGGCAGTGGCTTAACCAACTGAGCCACATAGGCGCCCTAGATTTTGTTTATTTATCTGACGGAGAGAGAGCAGCAGCAGAGGGAGAGGGAGAAGCAGATTCCCCGCTGAGCAGGGAGCCCAATGCAGGACTCGATCCCAGAACCCTGGGATCATAACCTGAGCTGAAGGCACACGCTTAACTGACTGATCCACCCAGGTGCCCTGAACCTTGTTTCTCAGTTCATTTTGAAATTCTGATTGTTTATCTCAGTATTTGTACCCCTTAGAATTTATATTTTTGTTGTTGAGAGGATTCTTTCAAACTGGAAACCTATAATTCACATAGGCAAAAACTGAAATTACACACCTTTTTATCCTATAGCATACTCAAAGAAATTTCTCCTAAATGTGTTTTTGTTAAAAAGTGTCCCCGAAGGTGATTGTTTATTTTAGTGAAAATAAATAGTGGGGTAAAGGTTAAACAGAGTTTTATAGGCCACCAAGAAATAATTTCTTAGTAGGTTACTTAAAAAAAAAAAAAAAATACTTGTACATTTTCAGTGTCAGATCTCCCCTGGCTAATTAGAATTTTGCTCACTTGAACCAGGACAGACTTTCTTCTTCAGGCAGGATTTTTTTGTTTCTAAAAGAGCAGAAGGTGGTGGTAATGTTTACATAGGATAGTGAAGTTGATGGTTCCTATTAGTAATGCTGTCCTTTGTGTAGTTTATCCAGTAAAGAAAATACAGCTAGAGCTCAGTCTTTGTTATGTCCAGACCTGACTTGGTTCAGGATGGAAAGTATGTCAAAAGAATCAGATTTTAGCCATAACTTGGAGCAAAAGAGGAAAAGGGCAAGAGATTTGAGAGAGGGAAGTAGGAGTTAAAAATACGTAGTGTGCATTGATAGAAATCTATAAAATTGTGATGTATTGTAGAGAATTGGTCCTGGAGTTTATGGCCAGTGTCGTTGTTGCATAAGCCTGAAATTCTCTTCCAGTGCTCTTCCTCAGATTTCTGTGATCCTTTTTTTTTTCTTTTTTTTAAAGTACTGTTTGTTTTTGTTTTGCTTTGCTTTAGAGACATTAATTTTTTATTTAGTGTCAGCTTATCCTGGAAAAGCCCTGAGAGGTAACTTGTCAAAATTGCCAGAGGCATGAACATGACAGGGAACTTCTCTCAGGGTCACAGTTTTACTTTGCTTATAGATACTGGTATCCCTTTATTTAAGAGCCCCCACTCCCTTCATTCCTTGCAGGTTTTGTATTTGGTGGTCAACAGATCAGGAGAAAGGGAAGCTACCAGAGTGGGCTCCACCCCCCCCCACATCTATTTCATTTTTGTCGTTTTGAAATACCAAAACATATTTTCAAGTTGTTGCTAATGTAGCTTTTTAAATTCCCACTTCTGGATTTTACACAATAATGGAGATTTAAGCCCAAATTCCCACAGTCCTTTTAAGATTTCTATCCTATCAGCGACCTTACTGAGTTCCTTCTCTATGCCATGCCCCACTGCTGGGCCCCCAGAGGGCAGAGATAAATAATGCCCAGCTCCTCCTGGAAAAGCCTCTGGGGTACTTGGCAGGAGGCATCTGAAAGGGGGGAGACCCACACCTGACCCTGATAAAGTAACTTTGTTCATTGATCATTGATCATTTGATCATTGTCCTAATACCCAGCAGGGCTGCAGTGATTAGTCCTGTAATTTTTCAGAAGCTTTCAGAAGTGGAGCATGTACAAGAAAATCGGACGTGTGTGTCCTCTGGATGTAAGTTTTCATGCAGCCACAAGGCACAGGTTGCAGCATTGCTGAGTGGCCTGCATGGTCAAGTTTCTTCACCCTGACAGGAAGGCCCTTGAGAAGAGTAAAAGGCTTATCTGTTGTGATCCCCAGATTTTTACAATCGTTGGATTGACCATCACTAGTTAAAAATAGTACAGTCTGCTATTATGCAAAACGGAAAATGAGAATATATATTCCCATTTACTTGATGTGCACAGAGAAACTAAGGATATAAACTAGGTGGGAACTAGACGGATAAGTCCGTGTATACCTTTTTGTTTTGTTTTGTTTTGTTTTGTTTTGTTTTGTTTAAACTGACATTATGTAAGCGGATTGCCTAGTCAGTGGTGGTTCATTTAACACTTTAATAGCACGAATTTTAAAAATCAGATGAGTTTGAAGTTTAACCATGAGGTTTCCATGCTCAAGGATGTTGGAAAGCATCTCCACGTGTCTACGGACTGACTGAAGTCAGAGAGATGATTCTAAAGCTTGGCCTAGTGCGGGTACTACTCTCAGATTGAAACATCACGGGGCATGTGCCCTTCCAGCAGCTGCCCCAAGAGGCTACACACACAGCAACCCTTAGTCCGGATTTTGTTTCATTTTCTCCCGGGTGCACGGGAGCTGCCGCCTGTGTTGATCTGTGATGCGTCCAGCCTGCTTAGTATGCTCCCTGAATATCGCACTAACTGCAAAATAATCCTCTGAGATTTCTTTCTTGATGCCCTCTTCGAATTTTTGTTTCCTTCTCCTTCTTGGAGCACCGGCCCTGCGCATCAAGTGCGCGGCAGGCCCTAAAGCTGCAGGTTATGGGTCCGGCCGTCACTCTGCCACGGTCCTCGGGCCGCCCCGGCTCTTCGCCCAGCCTCCCCCCTTCTGGAAGTTATTGAGCAGTATCTGGCCTTAACGTGACCCCTGCGATAGTGCCACGCGGGCAGGAAACCACCATCTGCATCCACAGTCTCCCCCTGCCCTGGCCCCTCACCCGCCAGTCTGGGTGAGGGCTCCAGGAATCCCATGGAGACTGACCAATTAAGAATAAACAAAAGGGGAGCTTTGAATGCATTATCCCAGCTATAGGGACCTGCTCACCATCAATAACCATGAAATAGAAAGCTTGTGGGGTGTGTGGGCTCAATGTCTTGCTAGCAAAGGAGGATACGGGAGAGGGGGTATTTAGCCTGTGTGGTGGGGAGGGGTGCAAACCAGGTGCAGGGTGAGGGCTTCCCAGGTGGGTGTGCTAACCTCCTTCCCATCCCTCCTTGCTCCTTCTCGTCTCTCCTTGCTCCCAGTTCCAGACTACTCTGTCGCCCTTTGTCTGTAATCCTCTATGACCCTTGTGGCCTCAGCCCCCGGCACGATACCTGGCATGCAGCGGATGTTCGTTAAAAGTCCAAATGGAATGTGGAAAGAACTTCAGACAGATGATACTATAGCCTTGATTTAGCTTATGTACAGTCAGCTGCATCCTTTTAGAGTGTACGATGTAGCGAGGTTTGGCCGTGGCTATGCCCTTGAAGCCATCACTCCCAGAAGACGCCGGTTCTCTTTGTCCATCGCCCCAGGTAACCAACCGCTGCTTCACTTCGTCTCACGTGGCGGTGGTAATCGCTTGCATGGTCACCATACAGTAGGTCACACCGGACATAAATGGAACCATCCAGACTGTGCTCTTCAGGGTCTGACTTCTTTTACTCAGCATCATTTGGAGATTCATCCGGACTGGGTTGATCAGCAGTTTGGCCCTCTTTGTTGCGAAGTAGTCAGCCATTATCTGGCTACCCCTTGTTTTGTGTATCATTCACCAGTTGATGAACATTTGGGTGGTTTCCAGCTCTTAGCAATTAGGAATAAAACTTCCATGAATTTTCACATACTAGTCTTTCTGGGAATATATGTTTTCATTTCTCTGGGGTAGATACCTGGAAGGGGACTGGTGGCGTCCTAGAGTCCTACTTGAGCAACTACAAATGGCCAGAGTGGTTGTGCCGTTTCACGTTCCTGCCCACGGTGTGTGAAAGTTGCTTCACATTCCTCGCAACACTTGGTATTGTCAGTGTTCTAGATTTGGGCCGTCCTCCTTACAGATGTATAGAAGTAGCACACTGGGATTTTAATTCATATTTTCCTGGTGATGAAGGTGCTTATTGGCCTTTTGTGTATCTTGAGTAAAGTGTCTGTAGGCAGTTGCTGGTTTCTTAAAATTACATGTTTTATCCTATTGTTATTAAGAGGATTGTAAAAAATTCTGGATACTGTAATATAGTCTTAGATTTTAAGGGTTATGGGTCTTGTGTTCTTCTTAACCTCCTTATAAACTCTTCAAGAAAAAGACTAGTTGAGAGACCTGGTCCTTGTCTACAGTGCCTTTCAAGCAGTTAGTTTCAGCTCCCCGTGAGTACATATTCAGTGATTCTATTAAAACAGATTGTTAAAAAGTAAAATAACAGGACCATTCTTCTAGTTTAGGGGGAAAGAACAACCACTATACATACTTTAAAAGTTGCATATGAACGAGTTAACAAGTTAATAAGAGAGCTTGGTTTTCTTTGGCATTTTGATAGCTAGGGGACGCTTTTTTAATTCTGTGGAGAAGAACCCAATAATTACGTAGATACTTTTTTCTTTGTATTGCATGTCCCCTTAATGCTGGATCAAATTTTCTGCTCCTATGTTTGAGGAAAATGTATGTTGAAATGTTTTCTTCTTTAAAGGTAGCAAGGAACAATTTTCATACTTAAAAATTTTTGCCCAGGGTAGTTAAAGTGCACGTGTGTGTGTGTGTGTGTGTGTGTGTGTGTGTGTTTGAGAGAGAGAGGGAATTTTGGAGGCAGACATCCCCCAATTCTTCCTCAATGCATTCTCATTCTAATTTGGCAGCTTTGTGTTGCCAGTCTGACTCCTAACTTCTGGAAACGCCTAAGGAATAAGTGTGTTAAGTAGAACTGAGAAACTGGGAAGCTAATGCCTGATTTCAGGTTTACGTGAAAGGGTCAGCTGAGGGCCTTGTGATTTTTGAGGGAGTGGGGATGCTTAACTTCCAGAATCATGGCTGCTGAAAGCCAAACTTCTTAACCATGTATGTTTCAAATCCAAAGATACTCCAAAATATAAGGTCGTTGATGATTTCACAAATGCCCTAGGTCTACTAGTAGATTTTGTGAGTTTAACTTATTTCATCTGTCATTTATTCATCTCATTGCAAAACCTTTGGGCCAATTTCCAGTGCAGTTGAGGCTTCCATGATGGCAGTAACGTCCTGTGTGCTGGTTGGGACTGAGCGAGTCACAGCCACTCAGATATCACTTGAGAGTTGAGTGTGTTCTTTTCGCTTTAATTGAGGTTGTTCCATGAAAGGAAGCCAAATACCATTAGACAGGACATCCTGTGATTCCCTTAGTTTATGATGGCCAGGGCCAAGGACAGGACTTTTTTTTTTTTTTTTTTTTTTTTTTTTTTAAATATAAGATGATTTCTTGTTTCCTTTTCGGTTAAAGTGGGAGTCCAGAACCAATGATGTTCAGCTGGCTGTGAGAAGTCTAACAAACAACTGAACCTCTGCCAAAAATTACTTGAAGAGTTCTAGAACGTGAAAAAGTGTCCATGTCTTTTTATGTGAGCCAACAATGACTTGGTCATTATTAGCATTTAAGTGACCACTAGTTCTGTTGTCCTGAAATAATAATTAACTGAAAAAGAGGAAATGACCAAATTAGAATTCTTGCAATTAAACATGCTACTGTAAGATTTGTGGTATCGGGTACATTGTGGTCACCTCCCTATACAATGAGATGTAGTACAAATATTACCCAGGAAGAAAGAGCAAAATGTTCACAGGGACGCCTGGGTGACTCAGTCGGTTAAATGTCTGCCTTTTGCTCAGGTCATGATCCCGGGGTCCTGGGATCCAGCCCCACGTTGGGCTCTCTGCTCAGCAAGGAGTCTGCTTCTCCCCTCCCTCTGTGCTCGCTCTCTCTCAAGTAAATAAACAAAATCTTAAAAAAAAGAAGAAGAAAGATAGATCTTCACAATATGTTAAGAGAAAGAAGCTGACTAGTACCAAAGTATATATGTATTGTATTGGTTTTCCAGGGCTGCTAAAAACACTGTTGCCACAAACTAGGCGGCTTGAGATTTATTCCCTCAGAGTTATGAAGTCTAGAAGTCTGAAACAGTGTTGGAAAGGCTATGCTCCCGCTCCAGGCTCTGAAGGGGAATCATTCTTTGCCTCTTCCCGTCCGGTGGCCTGTGTGTTCCCTGTAGCTACCTCACTCCAGTCTCTGTCTCTGTTACCACGTGTCCTCCTTCCCTGTGTGTCTGTGTCTGTTTCCACATGGTCTTCTTAGAAGGATGCTAGCCATTGGATTTAGGGCCCTAATCCAGTATAACTTCCAACTAATTACATCTGCAAAGACTGTTTCCCAATAAGGTCATATACTAAGATTTCAAGTGGACATGAATTCTTGGGGGGATGGTGGTGTCACTGTTCAACCTATTGTGTGTGTGTGTGTGTACATATACACCCATTTTTATAAGTGTGTAGAAAATTCATACACCTACACCATACTCCTTTATAAAAGAGGTCTTTAATTTTATTTCTTTGTACTTTTTCTATAGTGAAAAACTGATTTAATATAAAAGTATTTTTTGAAACAGCACTTTGACATCTACCTTTAAAAAAATTTTTTTAACCTACTTTGAGCTTGTTTTCTTTGCCTCATCAAACTAAGAGACACTTAATCTTAAAATAATCTTTTGTAGCATATATACACATATAAATGTATGTGAGTCAGTAGTATATGGTATTGGGTTTATTATACTTAGTATACTCTAACAATAGCTAAAATTGAAATAATGTAATGATTTGAGTAAGCCAGTCTAATACTTGGTGTCTGATTTAAGTCTGAGGAGGCAAGGAAAAAAAAGTTATACTCAATTGTTGAATTCAAATCTAATTTCTTAAATGTTTTAAAGTCTCTAAATCAAATTAATCCTAGAAACTAAACCTAGGAACTAAGCATGAGGACAGGATGGGGAGGGACTTGACCAAATTTCATTTGTTCACGTTGGCTCAAATACCAGGTACCTCCTGGCACACACATCTACTCTAGAACTCTCTACATCCACCCTTCTTATTCTTAAGACTTTTTTGTCTGTAGTAGTAACTCTAGTTATTTAGCCAAATGGTTCAGAAGGGCTTCTCCTAAGTAATTTCCTTTCCCTTAGTTAGGGCTGAATGCTCATTCATCACGTTATTTTTCTGTCTGTGAGCATCTCAAGTTTAACAAAACATTCTAAACTCAGTAGAGCTCATGATCCCCCACATGTGTTAGATGACAACAGTATATTAAATTTTGTCATTTGCTCCTGTAAGTCCTCTCATACCATAGAACTGCAGAATCAGAAAGGGAGGCTTCAATTCAACAAACTTCCTCGCTTCCACTCTTTACCAAACCCAAGGATTTTACCATGTATCTGATCTGTTATTTCTGTACCTGATTCAGTTTGGACATTGTGCAGTTTTTTTATTCAGTCTTGACTCAAATGCTCACTATCTGTACTTCCCTTGGAGAATCATAGTGTCAACACACTGATGCGAGAAATGTTTTGACTTTTGACCTGTTACAAAGCAGTAGACAGGGAAGTGGAGGGGTATTGCGAGGTGTGTATGTAAACTGATTTTTGCTGGGTACCTACTGATTAAAAAAAAAAAAAGTCCGTTGGTCTCTTCATTACAGTAAATAAATGGTAGATGAATTCATTAATTTAAAAGCAAAACAAGGGACACATGGGTGGCTCAGTCAGTAAGTGGCTGCCTTTGGCTCAGGTCATGATCTTGGGGACCTGGGATCGAGCCCTATGTGGGGCTCCCTGCTCACTAGGGAGTCTACCTCTCTCTCTGCCCTTCCCTCCGTACCCCCACCCCTCCCCCGCTCATGTTTGCATGCATGTGCTCTCTCTCCAATAAATAAATCTTAAAAAAAAAAATAATAAAGCAAAGCAAAATAACATGTACCTCTTCTACTCCAGTATACAAGGAAGATAGGGTTGGTGTCTAGTTGCCAAAAGAGTAATTAGGGAGGAGGAGAGAAGGAGGCACTGTGACTCTGCAATGGAACTGCAGGAAGATGGGGGATATCCATTCTGACCAAAATGAATCCTTTCACCTGGGAAAGGAAGTTTTGGGGACGATGGCCTGGAGAACTGGTGACAAAATAGTGTGCCTCATTTTGATAGCATTCTCCTATTATAACACCAATTTGGCTGAACATTACTAATTTAAGGTCAAAATGACTGAAATTTACATGTCCTGTTCTAATATGCAGCCATCTTCTATGTAATTCACAGGTTGTTCTCTAGGGTGGGGAGTGGGTTTGATGTAGAAGCTCACTGGTACCTTGTCGTATTTATGTAGTATTTATAGAGTTGAATGTCATGCTGTTCCCCCAGTTGGCCTTTTGGTTCTGTGTCAGTCTACTATGAAAATAATTAAAAGGAAATAGCATGAACAGGGCTGGAAGGATGTGGATGTACATTACCCATTTTGGAGTCAGAGTCACCAAAATCTATTTTAACACTGGCCTGCACATTGCTCTTCCTTTTAGGCTTAATTTTATTGGTATTTCACTTTCCATTTCAAAACATTCTCATGAGCTTAAAAATGAATTTTAGGGGCCCTTAGGTAGCTCAGTTGGTTAAGTGTCTACTTTCAGCTCAGGTCATGATCTCAGTATTCTGGGATTGAGCCCCATATCAGGCTCCCTGCACAGTGGGGAGCCTGTTTCTCCCTCTCCCTCACCTGCCACTCTCCCCTGCTTGTGCTCACTTGCTCTCTCTCACTTTCTATTAGATAAACAAATAAAATCTTTAAAAAAATAAAAATGATATTTACTGTAATACAGACCTTTGGATAGGCACTAACCTCAAAGAGTGAGATCGCAAGAGATTATTTTTTAAAAAAGATTTCTCTAGACATATAGTCAAGATTCCCATTTTATTTCTTTTATTAGAGTTAAAAGAATTACAAGCAGTAATGTATGTATGTGGTCTCTGTATTTTGACTAATACGAAAGCCTATTGAGAGACCGGAGTCCAAAATAAGTAGTAACTAGAAATGTAGAATATGGTGATTCCTAAAATATTAGCATGGCCTGTATGTTATAGCTGGCAGGTTTTTGAGCCAAAATTCATTCCCAGCAATAAACTAAGTAGTCACCTGAATCTCTACATTTCAGGCTCTTCTTCAGGAAAACTCATTGGGTTGAAGTGAAAATGTACAATGAGGCCTTGGTAGAACTATAAAAAAGAAAAAGGGTTTTATTGAAGAGCACAATTGTGTCCCATTTCGAGTTCTTTTTTCTTCCCACTTACTCTAATGACATAGTAGAGTAGAAAAGGGGCTTTGTTGAGAGAATCAAGAATCCTAGAATCAGCTGTAGCTCCAAATCCCAGTTCTTCCACTCAGTTGTGACTGCGCACAGGTTAGTCACTAGACCTGAATCTGTTTGTCTTTTCCCACATAACTGCACAAAATCAGTAGCTATCGCATAGAGGAAATGAGAAAATGTGTGTTACCTACTTCCATGAAGAAAAGGACGTTCAAGGAGGTGAGGCACATGTGTCCAAGTTTACGAATCCAGCTGAGAGTTGCTCTGATTCCTAGATCAGTGCTCTCATGAAGCTGCAGTATAGTTCCTGAGCTTTTCATGTCCGTGTTGGGAGACCTAAAAAATGGCACATTTCTCTACGTGATTCTTGTTTAGACCTAAAAGAGGTCTTGAATTTATTCAATCCTAATGTGTTCCCTCCAAACTATGGCATACTGGGCGAGAGGCCTACATAGGCTGTTGGTTACATGGTATGATTTCAGGCACCTCGTGAATTTCCCCTCCCCATGAAACTCTCCCCCACATACATCCGTTGGGCATTTTTTATTGTGCACCCACTTCGTGCCAGGGACTGCTTTAGTCAAAGGAGAGGCAGCAGGTAACAATATATATTCCATAAAGTTTCTGCCTTCATAGAGCTTACATTCTGGGGGCAGCAGGTGGTGGACAGACAACAAAGAAGTGAGATAAGAACGGACTGTGTTAGGAGCACAAAGAGGGAGACGAGTGTGATGTGGTAATAACGGAGGGGGCCACTTCAGAGGGTGGACAGGGAAGGCTTGCCGGAGAGTTAGCATTCGGACTGAACCAGAAGCATGAGGTGCAGCCAGTGGTGCCAAGTGCTGGGAGAGACCTCCTTACCTGAGGCCTTGCTGGAGTAACCTTGAAGCTATCATCCCTTATTTGTTTTCTTGCTATGACAAGGTTTTGAGAAGGCAGACAGCTAAACATGCTAAGTACCTGGTGAGGAATCCGCACTACCAAGAGCAACAGTCGCTCAAAATCAGGATGGGGGGGCGGAGGTGGGCGCTTCCAAAAAAAATTCACCTACTGCACAGCTTGGCCTAGTGTTGGCGTGTTCATTCGGCCATCACATACTCTCCTGCTTTATCTTATGCACCTAATTTATGCATGATAGTTTATTTACTGAGCATGATTGCCCACCATGGTGGGTGTAACACCTATGCCCTGAAAGGTTGACCTGGGGTCACGCTGGGGGGTGCAGAGGCTTAGAACCTGACTGGAAATGACTTGGATCATGGGAGAGAGCTAAGGTCAGGGTGAGAGGGAACAGAGCCAAGTAGGACTGGGAAAATAAACAGAAGGCATATGGTCAAGAACGGGTGGATGTACTGGGAGCCAAGTTGGGGGGCGGGGGGAGGGCACTGACAAAAATTGGTGCCCTGAGGAGACCAGCCAAGCCTTGTGGCATGGGAATGAGCTCTGGGTCATTGAAATTATTTTCAGAGCATGGATTGAGCCACCCACTGTTTGAAACAGATGGACGTTTAAGCAAATATCATCAGCTATAATCTGCTGCATTTCTGACCATAAGAAGAAATGTATGCCTCTGTGTGTGTGTGTATGTGTGTGTGTGTGTTTATGGCCTTAGCCTTTACTCTTCCGTTATATGCAGCTGAGTTTCATATCAGTGAACACTACAAATGCCACCAAGAACTGTTTTAGAATTCAAAAATTTTTTCATTCTTGGGATAAAAGCCAAGTTTCCAAGTCATTTCAGGGCCATCACTATTGACTCATTAATTCCGAGTTTGAAAAAATCAAAACCTATGTATGTTGTTTTGGAAGTGCATTTGTTTTGTCTCCTTACCGTATTGTGGGCAGGCCAGCTAAGGAAGCACCTCCTGGAAAGTACCCGACAGGACTGACACAGAATGACGAGGGTGTTAAAATAGAGGTAGATCTTCAAGGCTAGCTCTAGAACCTCCTTTTGCAGGTGGTTGGAAAAATCTGTGTTTACATGTTCTTGTTTTTAAAAATAGTACTTGGAATACATGGTGGTATGGCCAGAGCAAATTTAATCTTTTTTAAAAAATAGATATTTATTTATTTGACAGATAGAACACACAAGCAGGGGGAGCAGCAGAGGGGGAGAGAGAAGCAGACTCTCTGAGCAGGGAGTCCGATGCGGAGCTCAATCCCAGGACCCTGGGATCATGACCTGGGCCAAAGGCAGACGCTTAACTGACTGAGCCACCCAGGCGCCCCAAATTTAATCTGTTTTTAAAAGTAGCAGTTAATGAGGCGCCTGGGTGGCTCAGTGGGTTAAAGCTTCTGCTTTCAGCTCAGGTCATGATCCCAGGGTCCTGGGATCGAGCCCTGCATTGGGCTCTCTGCTCAGCAGGGAGCCTGCTTCCCCCTCTCTCTCTGCCTGCCTCTCTGCCTACTTGTGATCTCTGTCTGTCAAATAAATAAATAAAATCTTTAAAAAAAAAAAAAAAAGAAAAGTAGCAGTTAATGGTAAAAGAGATGAGCACCTTAGACAAATGTTTTCGGTTGATTCCCTCTGAGTGAGAAATTTCTCTCTCCTTAGCTGGAATTAGGACTTTGGATTGTCACACTAAATGAAACTTCGGATGCATGTTAAAAGCATTATCATTAAGTAGTGACTGATATACTGAAGAGTACATTAATAATTGCAGTGGTTCACAACATCCATTTTGACAAAATAGACATGTTTTGTCATTGTGGCCATGTCCTGCTGTCTCTGCTGTCCCTCTCTGAGGTCAGTCCTGCCTTCAGCTCTGCTACCCAAGGAGGCCCTTCCGCTAGCCGGTGGCGCTCTCCAGGGAGGGTCCGTGGCTGGAGGAGTGAGTCTTTCGTTGTCTAATCCCATAACAGAGTCACAGAGCCCCGTAAAAATAAAACAGATGCATGTCTGCGCACAGCAGCTTAAGTGTGTTCTTATTACCTGAAGACAATAAGTGACCTCTTAAATTCTCATCCTGGCCCTACAATCCATGCATACATCAATTATTCCACAAGTTAAATGGAAGCCTTAATACCCAATTTTAAATGAAACTCAGTATGGTTTCTGTGATGTCTCTCCAGGGAGATTTCATCCCGTCACAGTTTGTCTTTCAGAGATACCCTCTTTAACTCCGGCTTCACTGGGTCCTGATCCCCCTCCTCAAACTAATACTGTCTCCCGCCGCCCTCCATTTCAGGTCACAAGTAAAGAGAAAGTGATGAATTGAGAATTATCTGGAGATAGTCTTTCCTTGGTGAAATGTTTAAATCCCACCCCTCACGGTATTGAATCTAGAGAATGAATTATGCACAGCTGAAAAGCAGGGAAGTTTCTGGTTCAGGGGACACATTGACTTGTCACTCCCTGCTGATGCCCAGTTCATTATGAGGAACAACCACAGGAGACTTCACATCCGCCTTTTGTTAGGGAGGGAGCCAGGAAGGAGGCACTCAGGCAGAATCTAGTCGTGTTGTTGCAAGGCTTTTCAAAGGAAAACTCCCTCGTTTAAGTGACTGTCTGCTGTGGGACCGAATCTCTTCTGTGCCCCTCAGATGGAGCGGATAACCTAGTTTCTAACGCAGAAGTCGTCTTGGAGAACAGCTTTCGGGGTTTCTTCCTTTGGCTCGGTATTTGATCTGCTGCTGCTTCAAAATATTGATCAGTTATTTTAGAAAGATGCCACTTGTAAGAGAAGGAAATATTCAGTGTTATACCTATGTTATACCTAAATCTCTTTTTGACATATACCTATGTTATACCTAAATCTCTTTTTAAAATCTTAGAATTGTGACTGATTAGAAGTATTTGCAAAATGTCCATCTCTGTTAAAATGACAAAAAATTATTTCTAGGGAAAAAGCTATGTTTGCAAGTCTGTTTGAAATAGTGCCCCCCCCCAACCCCTACTTCATCTGGTAGGTAGCATAGGTAGGTAGGTAGGCAGGCCAACCTTGACAATCCTAAAAAACTTAAGGCAAACAACACCATGTGAGACAGGAACTAAAAGTGAGGCCTTGACCTGGACCAAGTATAAGTCCAATGACTGGTAAAGGAAAGGTGTTCTTATGGCTCACAGGTGTTTTTTCTACCTTGGCATGTATGGACACGTGGTACAAACAACTTTTGAGATATTTTGAAAGGAATGCTAACACCGGGTCAGCAGGACATAACTTCCTATGAAACACTGTTGTCTTGAAATATTACTGAAGAAACCACCTGGGCCATGGATTATTATAAGGGCTTCAGAAATCCTTCATGTGCCTCGACTCAAGTCCGTTTCTCAGGTGAAAGAGAAATTGCATTATTCTTCAGACGACTTTTCCAGGTGGCTCTTTGTTTTCATCTGTGAGAAACTGGGTGAAGGATGGACTGCATATATTTATCTTAGACTGGGAGAGGGATATTCTCCCGTGATGGGGGAACATGTGGAGAAGAGGGACCTGTTAATGAGAGCGAAGACAGAGAGCCACAAATATGGGTATAGCTGTCAGATGTCGGGGTAAAATGTGTGAATGGAATGCATTGGCACAGGGCAGGTCGAATTTTCAGAACGTTTTGTGTTGAATGTTACGTTTCCAGTTGCATCCAGGCTCCTTTAGGGAGTGGCATAAAGAAGGTAACTTATGTCAGGAAGGTATTTTAACAGTTCAGCTTCAGAATGGGTTTGGGGTAAATTTAAGCCAAATGGGGCCTTCTTAAAGAGCCGCAGACAGTAGTCAACCACTTAGGGCTGTTCTTCCGCAGATGGTCGTGTCTAAACTTGGGAGGCCTGGCAAACTGAAACGTTAGTTGTAGGGGGAAGAAATCAAAATGAAAATAAGCTCCACATGCCTCATTCCCAAAATTAATTTCTCAGACTCCTCTTCTTAGAGCCACACACCCAAAACAGGACCGGAGCCAGGATCCTGCGACACCTGGCCTGTCGTAAGCCTCACTGAAAGAAACTGTTTCTTTCAAAAGGACTGATCAAAGTGTGAAGGGAGGAAATGAGAAGTAGCTGCCTCCCCAGACCCCATGTATGGCTGTGATTTATTTGTAAGGGTTAGGGTGGGGCAGAGAAACAAAATAAGTTGCATAAGAAAGAATTTCAGTTGAGGGCCACACATGATGCTTACTAGCTAGGATAGCTTATATATTTGTCAAATTTTGGAGAGACACTCCAGAAGAGTGTCTCTCCAAATTCACAAACTTGGCCAAATTTGTTCTTGGACATCAAAATTGCAGAATATTTTGTAATTGGTTTAGAGGCCCATGCCTTGGAAGGTGATAGAATTCATCCTTCGGTTTCCGTGGTTTGGGGCTTGCCAAGTCTTTATCCAGGCTTTGCTCAGTAGGCAAACTCCAGTTGGTCGCATAAAATTCCTTTTGTTTTGGTAAGCAGAAGTGCGCTTTCTAATTTATATGGCTAACTGCTGCAGAGCTTAAACTGGCTGAACCTCTCCCCTTCCCACCACCACATGTTGAATACGGAGACAAAATCGACACACGGGCCCCCAGCCTGAGGCTCTCCTTTTTTCTGAAGTCACTATCCACAGAAAAGTCAGAGTCGTGACTTTGCCTGCTGGAGGTATGAAGGGATTTTTGTTTTTCTGTATGTTGTTCTTTCTCCTATTTGCAAAATATCTATATAGCCGGCTTTTCGGAAAGACATGCAAACACTCATGATAACAGTGTATAAATAAATTGTTGTTACTGGTTTATTTTTAAGTGGTAACAGTGAATGCAAATTCATTTGAAAATAAAATTTAAGGGGCACCCGAGTGGCTCAGTGGGTTAAGCGTCCGACTCCTGGTTTCAGCTCAGGTCATGATCTGTGGGTCCTAGGATGGAGCCCCACCTCAGGCTCCACACTCAGTGGGGAGTCTTCTTGGAGATTCTCTCCCTCTTCTTCTGCCCCTCCCCCTGCTCAGCTTGCATGTGGGCATGCGCTCTTTCTCTAAAAGAAATCTTCCCAAAAAAAGAAAAAAAAAGTGAATACTGTGTCAAAATACAGTGGCCCAGAGACTGTCATGCTAGGGAATTATCCTTTATCTTCTTTCAGTGTTACTGTACTTATCAGGTCTTAAATACCTACGATCTGGTTAAAAATCTGACGGAAAGCTACAAATTAGAGGGCAATGCTTTGACTTCCTTTTTTTGCAAGGGTGGCACCAAGAGAAGTGTTTATGGCCCAGAAACGGGATTGCCGATTATATCAGAATAAACTGTTGTTTCCATGGAAAAGACATGCTGAAGATCCAGAGTAAACTTTGCACAGTGTGTTCCCTGTGTTTTCATTCTGTAGAACTTGGTGTTACTTACCTTTCTCAGCCATTCATTTTTCTTGGCTGAGTCCTTGGAAATTAATAAACTTAAAAATTAGTATTTTGAGGGGTGCCTGGCTGGTTCAGTGGGTGGAACGTGTGACTCTTGATCTCAGGGCTGTGGGTTTGAGAACTATGTTGGGTGTAGAGATTACTTAAAAATAAAATCTTAAAAAATTAGTATTTTTGAAGTTTTCTTAATGGATGCATAACTGACATGCAATAGTCTACTGGCTTCATGTGTACAACATGGTGATTTGACATGCACTGTGAACTGATCATAATAAATCTAGTTACTATGTCACCATACAGAGTTAATACAACACTGTTGACTGTATTCCCCATGCTGTGCATTACATCGCCCAGACTTATTTTATAACTGGAAATTTGTATCCCCTGATCCCCCTTCATTCACTTCACAGACACCCTCCCCCCTTGCCCCTCTAGCAATTGCCACTGTATTGTCTCTATCTAGGAATCTGGGTTTTGTTTTTTTAGATTCCACTTATAAGTGAAATCATGTGCTACTTGTCTTTCTCTGTCTAGCTTCACTTAGTGCAAAACTCTCATAGTCCATCCATGTTGTCCCATGTCACAAATAACAAGATTTCCTTCTTACAGCTGAGTAGCTCTGGTGTGTGTGTGTGTGTGTGTGTGTGTGTGTGTGTGTGTGTATCACATCATCTTTATCCATTCATCATTCATGCATGCTTAAGTTGCTCTGTATCTTGACTATTATAAATAATGCTGCACTGAGCATAGGGGTGCATATATATTTTCAAATTAGTGTTTTTGTATTCTTTGGATAAATACCCAGAAGTGGAATTGCTGGATTATATAGTAGTTATATTTTTAATTTTTTGAGTAACTCAATGTTCTTTTCCACGGTGGCTGCACCAATTTACATTCCCACCAACAGTGCATGAGGATCCCTTTTCTCGACATCCTCACCAGCACTGTTTCTTGTCTTTTTGATGCTGGCCATTCCAACAGGTGTTCAGTGATACCTCACTGTGGTTTTAATTTAAATTTCTCTGATTCATGATATTGGGCACCTTTTCACGGGCCTATTGGTCTTCCGTATGTCTTGGGGAAAAATGTTTTCAGATCCTCTGTCCTTTTTTTAATTGGATTACTTTATGACTGATTTGTATGATCTCTTGATATATTTTGGATGTTAACCTATTGGTTATATGATTTGCAGATGTCTTCTCCCAGTTCTCATTTTGTTGATGGTTTGCTTTGTTGTGCAGAGGCTTTTTAATTTTATGTAACTACACTTAGTTATCTTTGCTTTTGTGACCCTTGCCTTTGGCGACCGATCTGAATAAACATTCAGACCAGTGTTGAGGAGTTTATCACCTGTGTTCTCTTCTAGGAGTTTCATGCTTTCACATCTTAAATTCAAGTCTGTTATCCGTTTTAAGGTAATTTTTGTATATGAATAAGTTAGTGGTCTAGTTTCATTCTTTTGCAAGTTTCTATCCAGTTCTCCCATCACTATATATGGATGAGATGGTCTTTTCCCCATTGTATATTCTTGCCTCCTTTGTCTTAATTGATCATACATACATGTGTGGGTTTATTTCTGGGCTCTCTATTCTGTTCCATGTGTCTGGTTTTTTGCTAATACCATACTGTTGTGATTACTATAGCTTTGTAATATAGTTTAAAATCAGGGGGCATGAGACCTCTGGCATTATTCTTTTTTGTCAAGATTGCTTTGGCTACTTGGGGTCCTCTGTGGATCCATACAAATTTTTATATTCTAGTTCTGTAAAAAAAAAATGCCATTGGAATTGCACTGAATTTGAGATTGCTTTGGGTAGTGTGGACATCTTAACAGTATTCTTCCAATCCATAATCACAGAATATCTCTCCATTTATTTATGTGTCTTTCAGTTTCTTAGATTGATGTCTTATATGAATTATTTTAATTCCTCCCCTGCTTTCCTCACAAGATTCTTTCAAGGATCAAAATGGAAGCATGAAATCACTTTAAAATAAAAGAAAAAGTCCTTGTGTTATCCAAACATTTCTGAATAAGCGGAGGCTGGTACTTTTATATTGTAAGCTATATTGGCACCAAGAAATTATAATGAAATTTTAGGATTTTAGAGTGTGTCCACAGAAAAGCAAAGATTGTTAAATATTCTTTTACCAGCCCTGAGTTTAACTTTTGAAAAAGATCAGTTTTCTTCTGGGAACCATTTAGTCACCTGAATGCTTTAAGCTTGAATAGACTGGAGTTGCCCTGGTACAAAAAGTGGGAGTTGAAGGATTGGGGAAGATAAAAGCATGGATGGCAGAGCAGGAATAGAATTCTTTTTTTTTTTTTTTAATAATTTTTATTAACATATAATGTATTATTTGCCCCAGGGGTACAGGTGTGCGGCTTATCAGCTTACACATTTCACAGCACTCACCATAGCACATACCTTCCCCAATGTCCATAACCCAACCACCTAGGAATAGAATTCTTCTTTTGCTTTGGCTCCTCCTGACTTCCTAGAGGTTGGGAAGAGCACCATCCCTTCCCAGAGATGGGTCCTAGACCCAGTGCTCTCTGTCTAAAATCAGAAGGCGTTGTGCATTTGGATGGGAAACTAATAAAGGAAGCAAGGGACAGTCACAAAGTGAAATGACTTGCAAGTACCTTGGTGAAATTTAGAGGAAGGTTGATAAGAATATTCTAAATTATAATTAGAAATTAACTATACTGGTTCCATTGCTATTAGTGCAAAGTAGGTATGGAAATCTATTTAATGTGTTGTTGTTGTTTTATTTTAGAAAACATAAGAAAATAGGGGCACCTGCTGACTCAGTCAGTAGAGCATGATTTTGGGTTCATGAGTTCAAGCCCCACATTGGGTGTAGAGCTTACTTAAAAAAAAAAAAAAAGAAAAAAAAAGAAAAAATATTCCTAACCTTCATTCACTCACCCTCCTCTTGTTCTGCCCTCCATTCTGGTTTTCCCACAGGTCCCCTAAAGCAGGTTACTCTTATTGCTGGGGTTTCTGGGGACTGCAGCTGTGTTGGGTAGAGAAGGGTTGTGGTAGAGGTTAGAGGGGTGAGTCTCGTAACTAATTAACTGGAATTTTTCTAAAGCAAAGATCAAGTGCTATTTCATTGTTTTCTGGTCTTCCTAATGAACTCCTTCAAGGCACATAGTGCTTTACCTGCCTTTGTGAGCTGAATGTCTATTTGGATATGGAAAGATTGTTGACCTTAGGGGATGTTATCAGTAAAGACCAGAGGAGTGTGTGGTTCATTGGCAGAACCTCCAGCAAAGGAATGACTAGCTTCTCTGTCCTCATGGATTTCTTAAAAGCCATTGTAATCTGTGCCTTGGTTGCACATTTTTTCTATTAGGAAACCACAGAACATCTCTACTCACTTGTATTGGGATTATCTTTCTAAATCACAGACCTGATTGGATCTCTTCTGCTCTGTGGTTAGTTGTCTTTAAATCATCTGGACAAAAAATTTCATTACAATTTGGCTGAACGTCATGTAGCACATCTCTGGGCCTTGCGCCTTATCCTGCAATGATGCTTGGTAGAGCAGAGCTTTCCAGAATTGCCTGAGGAAGAAACCATCAGAAGATTACTTCAACTGCCAAAAGTTAGACCAGCAAGTGAAAATTACTTCAAGCATTTCAAAATGTTCTAAGTCTTGAATTATCTTTATCAAGATTTTATATCATTTCCATAGTCACACAAAGTTTGCTTAGGTATTAAAAACAAACGGTTTTGTTTAATAAATGATGGCTGAAGAAAACAGTGCATGTTATTAATCAGATATTCAAAAAGCTTTAATAGTGTTGTAGAAAAGAAGTGACGATGGTGCCATTATCTGAAATGCCAGTACTAGGAGGGTTTTGTTTTTGTTTTTGTTTTTAGGTCTTCAGGGGAAAAGAACTTAGAGATAAGGGTGCTCTTAGGGATAGATGGGTATTTATTTTATATTTATAAAAAAACTTCGGGGTACTTGGGTGGTTCAGTCAAGCATATGATTTCAGCTCAGGTCATGATCTCAGGATCTTGGGATCCCTGCTGAGCAAGGTGTCTGCTTCTCCTTCTCTCCTTCTGCCCCTCCCCTCCTCATACTCTCTCTCTCAGACAAATAAAATCTTTAAAAAAAAAAATCTTCATTTAGCACGGGAGGTAGAAAGCAGATTTTTATTGCTATAGACATAATAAACATTCGAAACCTAACTCTCTTACAAATACGTAGATTTTTGTGTAAAACAAGATTTTCCTGTCCTATATAGCCATGCTTAAAAATATTTATTTCTAAATACTCTTTGTGACTAAAGAAGTAAGGAACCTTTGGAGAAATAACCATTTTTATGTCTAAGGCAGGAAATGTTCAGGTTGGGCCTGGAACATTTTGTCATACCAGAAAGCAAGGAAGTGATCAAAGACTACTGGGACCTTGTCAGAAGAGTTCAAAAAACAGCTTGAATAAGTTCTTGCAAGCTCACACCAGTAAAGATTTAAACTGTGTTTGGTTGAGACGTGGATTGAAACATATTTGCTATGAGTTCATAATTCTGCTTCAAAAATAAAAACCTCATTAGTCATGTTTGGAGAATAGTAGAGAACTACCTCATTATTTTGAAAAATGGTAAAGAAAGCAAATCAGGCACTTATCCTGTCTTTGTTACATAACCAGTACCTCACAGGGGAAATTTCTCTTTGTAAAACTAGTCTTGGCTCAAAAATGAATGATAGACTATGACTCTGCAGTCTAAAGAATTGGTGGCTCTGAACGAATAACGAATAACGTTAATAGCTAACAATATCCCAAAGGGAGTCAGACATGATGTGTCTCCTGATGGAAGTTCAAACACTGCAAGGTAATCCTGCCTCCAAACCCTCAATTAGAACTTGAATCCTATCTGGCCCGTGGATCAAATGATCCATTTGTAGGAACCCGAGGGATAGAGGAATATGTCAGACCACACCCATGGGATGCAGTGAGCAAAATCCAGATTGTAGTAACTGTACAAGAAACAACCCAGTTTCTTCAACAATAAAAAAAAAAAGAAAAGAAAAAATATAGATTGCAAAGAAAATAGTAGAAATGAAGAAGAAATCTACAGATAGAAAATATTTAAAGTACACATCAAAGAAGCACAATGTATGAATCTTTTTTGTCCAGATTCAAACAAACTGAAAAAATTAACATTATAATGCCTAAATTAATTTTATTTTCAGATGTGATAATGCTATTTGAGTTTTTTAATGCCCTTATCATTCAGACACACATGCTGAAATACCTGTAGGCAAAATGATGCTTGGCACTTATTTCAAAATAAACTGGCTTGGGGAGCAGAGGGTAGGATCTGGGACAGAGTATGGACTAGTATAAATGGAACAGGATTGGCCAATACTGATAACTGTTGAAGCCAATAGACACAACTGGTTTTTTTTACGTATCAAAAACTTTCAAAATAAGTTTTATATATATAAAATTTGGGGGGTGCCTGGGTGGCTCAGTCAGTTAAGCGTCTGCCTTCAGCTCAGGTCTTGATCCCAGAATCCTGCTCAGCAGTGGGCTGAGCAGAGAGATCGATGCTTCTCTCTATCCCTCTGTCTGCTGCTCCCGCTGCTTGTGTGTGTGCTCTCTCTCTGTCAAATAAATAAAAACCTTAAAAAAATTTTTTTTTTAAATAAAAGTTGAAACATTTTACATAAAAGTATGTAAGTAGGGGCACATGAGTGTCTCAGTCCATTGAGCGTCTGACTCTTGATTTTGGCTCAGATCATGATCTCCTCTTCGTGGGATTGAGCCCCACGTCTGGCTCTGTGCTCAGTGCGGCATCTTCTTGAGCTTCTCTCCCTTTCCCTCTGCCCCCTCTCCCCCTGTATATTCTCTCTTTCTTATGTATTTATAAATAAATACATACTTTTTTAAAGATTCAAGTATTTTATGTTGCACAGAACTAATAAAATTACAAAGTTTCAACCAGGTTTAAATGTTTAATTTTTTTTTTTTTTTTTTTTTACTAGTGTATACCTGTTAGAATGGCCAAAATGCAAAACACATACAAAACCAAATGCTGGTGAGGATATGGAGCACCAGAAACTCATTCATTGCTGGTGGGACTGCAGAACGGGTATAGCCACTTTGGATAGACACCAAAGACAGATTAATAACTTCTTACAAAATTCAGCATACTCTTATCATACAAGCCACCAATAGTGCTCTTTGGTATTTACCCAAATGAATCAAAAACTCACATCCACACAAAAACCTGCACATGGATGTTTGTAGCCGTCTCATTCATAATTGCCAAAACTTGGAAGCAACCAAGATACCCTTCATTAGCTGAGTGGTGCATTCAGACAGTGGAATAGTCAGTGCTAAAAAGATAAGCCATGAAACAACTTGGAGGAAGCTTCACTGTGCAGTACTTAGTGAAAGAAGCCGACCTGAAAATGCTCTATGCTGTAGGATTCCCCGCATGGCATTCTGGGGAAGGCAGAACCATGGAATAGTACAAAGATCCGTGGTTGCGAGGGATTGCTGGGAGGAAGGTATGAAGCAGCGGAGCAGAGAGGATTTTTAGAGCCATGAAACTACTCCGTATGACACTACAGTGGTGGCTTCCTGCCATCGTGTATTTGTGACAACTTGTAGAACGTGTGACACCAAGAGGGAACCCTACTGTAAACCATGGACTTGAGGTGGCGGAGCATCAGTGTGGGTTCATTGATTGCAACAAATGTACCAGCTAGTAGGGATGTGTATAGGGCAGAGCATGGAAGGGGGGAAAGGGGGGGGGTCTATGGGAAAACTCTGCTTCCATTCAATTTTGCTGTGAACAGCTCTAAAAAATAAAGTTTATTAATATAAAAAAAGGAAACCAGTTACATAGAGCTTCAGATAACAAAATATTTAAGCAACACTTTTTCTGTGTATATCACTCTGGTGTAAGGTTGGTGAAAGGTGTCATGAAATGGTCAGAAGAAGTATATTAATTAAAGGGAAGGCTCATGCAAGTAGTACGTGTCTTTCAGATTATTCAGATGTTTTTATATATTTTTATAAAAGCTTTGTCCAGAGCTTTTAGAAATAGAGAATACCAGGTTGAGGATTTCTTTTTTTCCAAGGGAACTTAAATGAAGCCCATTTCTAAAGTGGATTTTCTCCAAAGCTGATTAAAGAAAAGTGCGGAGCTTACCTAGCTTATATCACTGCCCTGCTTACCTTACATGGGAGGGGGTGGGGGAGCACGTGTCTCTTGCAGCATTTTATTGAAAGCCTACTCTATGTCTGGAACTGAACTAGACACCAGGGATATACAAGAATAAAATGGACAAAATCCCTGTCCCCGTGGAGCTTCTCTCCTAGGTCTGTGAAGAGGGAAAGAATAAGAGATGAGGCCTCCTTGATGAAGGAGATGAGGGCATGCCCCTTAAAACTGGGTCAGGGTCCAAAGTGAAGCCATAGCAGTACAAAAGCCTTGAAGAGGAGGTGAGCTGGAGGAGTTCCAGAAACAGCCAGGGGGCTGTCCTGATGGCGTGCAGTGAGGGAAAGGGTAGTAAGGAAAGGTGTCAGAATATATCAGGCTGGCTAAAGCTTGGCAAGAACTTTGGATTGTACTGGGGGATGAGCAACCCTTGGAGAGTTTCAAACTACAGAGAGAGAGCATCTGATTTTTGTCAGTAGGGTCACTCTGCCTGCTGTGTTGAGAATACATGGTGGGGGGCAAGGGTGCACATTGCGAGACCCAGGAAAAGACTAATATTGCAGAGCACCAGGTGAGCACTGACCAAAGTTGGAAAATACTTTGATGGTAGAGCCAGTAGAATTTGCTGGTGGATCATATGTGGTGGTGAGGGAAACAGAAGAGGCAAGAGTGGGCATGGTGTTTTTAGCCTGAGCAGCTGGATACAACAGAGCTCCCATTCCCATCTCCAAGCAGTGTGCAAGGGGGAGTTGTTGGCAAATGATGGAAGTATGACAAAGTTATGTAGAAAGATGAGACGTGACCCCAGTGCACACATGACAACTTTTTAATACCACACATCGATTTAAGGATGACAGTGAGACCAAGTTACATGAGAAAATAGGTACCTTAGAACCTAAAAACCTTGGGAGGCCCTCAGAGGAAGACGTGAAGTGGTCCTGCATGAACAATATGTGGCATTTCATCGTATCTAAGCAAATACGTGGGAGAGGGAGAAAGAAGAGAAAAGGCTCAGCTGAAGCAGGCCTTTTCCATCCCATTAGGGTTCTGCCCGGGGTCCTGACCTTGAATAGGTATCTTTTATGCTCTGGAGTTAATTTTTTCCTTATTTGTCTTTTTCTAGTTGGGGAATGGCGGTCAATGTGTATTCTACCTCGATAACCCAAGAGACTATGAGCAGACATGACATCATCGCATGGGTTAATGACATAGTATCTTTAAACTACACAAAAGTGGAACAGCTTTGTTCAGGTAAGAGATTCTTTTTTAAGAATGTATTTACCTAAATGTTTACTGCATATCATGTGGAATGTTACTTTATGAACCGCAGATGATGTATCTTGGGTAGGAAAAAATATTTATTGGTATTGATCTATAATTAAAGGGGGGAAACTCAGATACAACTAAAGAACGTGCAGAGAGAAATGATCGTGGGCATCTAAAAGCATAGAACAGTCCTAACACATATTATGAACGGTCTATAATGCTGCCTTATTGGTCTTCTCAGTCATCCCGTCAGCCATTGCACTTCTGCCTTATTGGTCTTCTCAGTCAGCTCTTCTCAGTCATCCTGTCAGCCATCGCACTTCTGTTCCTAAAACATAGATTGGGTCTTGCAACCCCTTCTTAAAAAACCTCCCAGACTCCACCTTGTCCTTCCTACAGGATAAAGTTCATTCTTTTTCATGGCTGATAAAGTTTTTTCTGTTTTTGCTGCATCGTTCCTCCTCAGTTTCTACCTCTCTCCCTGCACCACCCTGTGCCTCAGTCCCACAAAATCCTCTGTTCTCCACAGACTGCCTTTTGCATTCCATAACTTGTTTCATGCTCCTCTTGCTAAAAATGTCTTTCTTCTTTTCATTTGTGTTATAATCTCTTTCACACTTAAAAATCTGACTCCGTTGTCACTCCTCTGAAGAGTTCCCCAGATCTCCCAAAACACTGTGCCCACTCTTCCATAGTAAGACTTGACCACGCTGTGCTAGAAGGTCCAACTCCTTCTCGCCTGAAGGCCCCAGAAGTCCTTGAGGACAGGACTGAGTTTTATTCTTCATCAGATGCCCAGGGTGGCACCATGCCTGATATCAAGTAGGTTTGCAGGGAATGCATGTTGAGTTTAAAAAAAAAAAAAAAATGAAGATTTGATCAGTGATAAAGTAGGAGCATGTTTTTAAAAACATGCCACTGGTAAAGTAATTCATCTTTAAAGTGTTTATCAGAGAGGGTCTTCCTTTGGATGTACGAAGTATTTTCTTCTTGTGAATTATGGGTAAGAGTTTTCCTCTCTGGCTCGGACATGAAAATGGTATTAGGAAGTATTCCTGAAGTGTGTTTGCATGAAATTCCACAAGACATAACAGATAGAAGGGAGTTAGCAGGTTCAGCTGGTACAGCGGGAAGACCTCCTGTCTTTCCTGGGAGACGCATGTGTAAAGAGATTTCATGAAGCGTCATCAGAATTTGAAAAGCCCCAGGAGACCCCTCAGTCCAGCACCCACCAGTGACTGTTTTCTCCTTTGCCTAGGTCAAGATTTGAGAACAGATTCTAGAGGACAGATTTTCACTTCTCCTGATACCTCTTCTCCCATGATAGTTTGTCTCCCAAGGAACAGAGTGGGGTTGGCTAAAACTGAGGCATTACCTCACTCACCCTCCTTGTGCCCAGACCTCAAACATTAAGTCCTATGATTTGTGAGGTCAGTAATAGATGCTCACCAGCCAGTTCTTTGCCCTTGAGTACAAGCTACAGAAAAGCTGGCATAGACTGGCATAGACATGCGAAGTCTATATTGTTGGCCTATTGAAAGGACTCCAAGTAGTCACTGTCGGAAACAGCCCGTTGCATCTCATTCAACTGTAGATTCTACGCAATCACATTTTATGGTACTGTTCTTGTTATGCATTCTAGAGCACTCTAGTAATTTACTTTGCCTGGGGGAGAAACCCAGAGTTTTCTGCTGTTAGCAATTCCCTTGTTAAAAGCGCATATCCCTTCAATATCATAATTGTTGGTAATTCCATTTCTCCACTGTGCCCTACACATACTCTTCCCTCAGAGATGCTTGTTGCTGGGTGAATGAAAATCCGCTTGCAACTGCTAGGGGCAAAGACAGAAAGTGTATCTTACTCTCAAAGTGGGTGTATGCACCTGCGGATAAGGGGATTGGGGCTGGTTATCAAGAAAAGAGATGGGAAGGAAGGAGTTCAGTGGTGGATGAGCCCGTGAACAGCTTTCTCGGTAATAAGCGTGGAGAGTTTTTGCTAGCAAATGCAGTGAGAAGGCAATTAGGATTTTTAGATAGAGTAGTAATAGATGTAATAAATGTTCGGATGATAAATGTAATTTTTTTGCCGATCTTTCATGTTTCTAATAAGGCAAATTCAACAAAATTTTCAGCGGCCTTTGTGAAACATTCTTGTTCCGTTCTCTTAAAGCATTGGTATGCATTTTACAGCCGCTTGCAGCTGGATGAAACCTGCTAGAAACCATTCTGGTCACTAATGAACAGATAATTTTTATTAAGATAACTCACTGGCTGCCTAAAGTTACAAGGTTAGTGATTCAGAAGAATAAAGTAGATGCAAAGGTTCCTTTCCGCTCTGAAACAGGTTTTTACTCAAAAATAACTGTAGTACAGAGGATAACTTTCTTTTTCCCCCCTAAATCATGTTAATCCATGTAGTACAAAAACAGGTCTTTAATTTTAGGTAGTGGTTTCCTCAAACTGTAGACCTTATGCATTGATAATTTATAGGGCTCCTTAAAAATGCAGGTTCTTCGGATCCTTGACCTTCTAAATCAGTTTCTCTGGATGTGAAGCCTAAAAACTGTATTTTAACAAGCACCCCAGGTACCTTATGCTGTAGCCAAGACCTTGCAGTGCATTTTAGAGAAACCTCAAACCACTAGAAATGAAGTTAAAATATCCAAAACCTATCGGGTACAGTTTCCTCATTCATAATTTAGTCTGTGACTCCTCTGTTCAGCAATGGCATTTCATAGGAAGATGCCATCTTTTTATTTATTTATGAGTTTATTTATTTATATCCTTCACTGTTCTAGAAGACATTTAAGGCAGCTAGGACAGTGCTATTAGGACAAGAACAAATCACTAAGGGATTTCTCCTCCTCATACTTACAAGTAGTCAAATTCTTGGATATGTTTTTCTCCTTCAACTTTTATTTTTTTTAAGATTTTATTTATTTGTCAGAGGGAGAGAGAGAGAGAAGGAGCACAAGCAGGGGTAGCAGCAGGCAGAGGAAGAAGCAGGCTCTCCACCTAGCAAGGATCCTGATGTGGGACTTAATCCCAGGACCCTGAGATCATGACCTGAGACAAAGGCAGACATTCACTGAGCCACCCAGGCGTTACTCAACTTTTATTTTAATGACTTCAGTTTACACCCCTGTATAGAAGCATCTTAAAAGAGAGGTGGGGGGTGCCTGGGTGGCTCAGTGGGTTAAGGCCTCTGCCTTCAGCTCAGGTCATGATCTCAGGGTCCTGGGATCGAGCCCCACATCGGGCTCTCTGCTCAGCGGGGAGCCTGCTTCCCTCTCTCTCTCTCTCTGCCTGCCTCTCTGCCTACTTGTGATCTCTCTCTCTCTCTGTCAAATAAATTTTAAAAAAAAAATCTTAAAAAAAAAAAAAAGAGAGAGGTGGTGTGAGAAGGCCTAACACTTGGAGATAGATTGCAGTGAGTTGCAAAACAATGAAAATGACTCACTCTTACCTCCTGGTATTTTATCCCAAGAATGTAACCTTATGAAAATCTCCTTTGAACAGTAAATCTGGGCCATAGAATCATATGCATATTTAGTGTGCATTCATTTCTTGTGAAAAGCAGCCTTTACGTTTCAGGTGAAAAATGGGGCTGGTAAATGGAAAGCAGTTTAACAGGGATGGGCACATGCACCCATAATCACAGGACACCGTACAGCTCACCTGAATCTGTTGTAAAAATGCGCAGTATCTGTGGCTTTCCCACGGTTGAAGTAGGGGATTGAACCCCATGAGGCACCAGACTGATTCAGCTTCAAAATACTAAGTTAGAGTTCAGTTGCTTCCTAAAATTGCTATGGCTTTTTGTGGGGTGAGATACTTTGTTTTTGCTCCCGACCAGCTCAAACCAGTGAATATTCTGTAAGGTACTCAGAGGAAAGATGGACAGCATGGTGCTAAAAATCCAGGAAAGGAAAAAAAAAAAAGAAAACAAAACAGCTTTAACAACTTGAGATACCATGTTGGAGATGATAGGAAAAGTAGCAGACTATGTGGAGAGGAACGGAAAGAAATGGGAAGAGGAATTTGATGGGGGTGGAAGAAATGTCCCTTTTCCTTTTCCTCTGCACCCCACTTCCCGTTCCAATACACCAAATCTCCTTTGAAACTTTCAGCACCCATTTTTGTGTCCTCACCCTCTCTTGCTGGCCAGGATCTAAGCAGCAAAGCCACTGGGTCTGCTGCTGAGTCACTGCGGGGGCTTGGCCAGCAACCTCACGACCAGCAGCCTCAGCACCAGCGGCTCTCCCATTCCTCCAAAGCCTAGTGCAGACTGCCTGTCCTCTCTGTGCAACCTTCCCTTCCTCCTTCCCACCCACTCTGCAGGACAGGCCAACTGGGGACTTTTTACACCTTCAGAGATACAAATTGTGTGTGGAGGTGGCGGGTGGGGCACTGCCTGGACTATCCTGTGCTGGCTGACAGCTCAGTTACCTTCCTGAGCATTTTAGTATTTTAGTAAAATTTAATTGGAATTAAACTATTATTTCAGATGGAAAATCTAGGTACTTTCTTCACTAGCTTAGAAAGAAACATGATCAGTATTTGATTCAGTTTCAATTTGTGCTTCTCCAAATTGTTTCAAGCTCTGTCTTGGATCAAGTTTCTGGTATTTTTTTTTCCTTCGGGGAAAGCGTCTAGATTCAGCTGGTCCTAATGCAATCGCTGTGGTCACATTTACAATTCTGGGGCCTTGATGGCTCTCCGGAAAGGAACTAGGTTTCACAGAAACACTCTGGGGTTCACAAAACTGTGGCTGTCTGCCATGCCCCAGGGCCTGGACAGGTGCTGTGAGCCCCGCAGAATATTTTTTGTGACCGTTTCTGGCTGCAGACTGTGCCTCGTAACTAGGTTAATCCCGTCCTAGTGTGTTGTCCCCGTGCCGTTTTTCTTCTGTCCGCAGAGACCTCTTTCAGGACAGGTTAGTGATGAAATCAGCTCATGTCTAAATTTAGTAGACCTTCTCCTGTTGGCTCTCTTGAACTGAAACCAAGTAAGGATGTTTAATCTGTGTCTGTCCGCTCAAGAGCTTACTTAGCTTTATAAAATCACACTGTTATTTGTTATAAGAAAGTTAAAATCTCTTGGGTTGTGTTGCTATGGTTATAGATGTAATCGTATTACAATGGAATAGTATTCAAATTTGTGACCTATTATGAAGAGAGGTAGGTTTTTGTTTGTTTGGTTTGGTTTTTTTTTTTGGTTTTGGTTGTTTTTGTTTTTGTTTTTGTTTTTGTTTTTTTTTTTTGGTTTGGGGTTTTCTTTGGTGACTTTTTTTCCTCCAGTTTTATTTTAAAATCCATTTACTTGGTCTTAGTATCCTGGCTAATTGAAGGGCAGGGGGCCAAAAAGTAGGCTGGGTAATGAAGGGAGTGGTCCAGCCTCAGATTTAGTCACTGCACAGGGCGGTATACTCCTGTGTCCCAACTAATGCACAAGATGAAAGGGAGTTACTTTCTTGAGCAGAATATGGAATACAGTAGGTTTTTTTTCCCTTCTAAATTTATTTACATATATCTTTTTTAATTCTTTATTTAAATTCAATGTAATTGACATATCCTGTATTACCAGTTTCAGAGGTAGAATTTAGTGATTCATCAGTTGCGTATAACACCCAGTGCTCATTACCTCAGTTGTCCTCCTTCATGCCCATCTCCCAGTTACCACATCCCCCCTCCGCCTCCCCTCTGGCAATCTTGTTTCCAAGAGTTCAGCATCTCTTATGGTTTGTCTTCCTATTTTCATCTTATTTTATTTTTCTTTTCCTTCCCCTCTGTTCATCTGTGTTTCTAACCCCTGTGCTTTGTTTCTTAAATTCCACATATGAGTGAGATCATATGGTATTTGTTGTTCTCTGACTTATTTTGCTTAGCGTAATACCCTCTAGTTCCATCCACATCGTTGCAAATGGCAAGATTCATTCTTTTTGGTGGCTGAGAAATACTCTAGTGTGTGTGTGTGTGTGTGTGTGTGTGTACATACACACTGCATCTTCTTTAGCCATTCGTCTGTTGATGGACATCTGGGCTCTTTCCGTAGTTTGGCTATTGTGGACGTTGCTGCTATAAACATTGGGGTGCAGGTGTCCCTTTGAATCACTATTTTGTATCCTTTGGATAAATACCCAGTAGTGCGATTGCTGGGTCATAGGGTAGCTCTGTTTTCAACTTTCTGAGGAACCTCCATGCTGTTTTCCAGAGTGGCTGCACCAGCTTGCATTCCCACCAACAGTGTAGGAGGGTTCCCCTTTCTCCGCATCCTCACCAGCATCTGTCATTTCCTGACTTGTTAATTTTAGCCATTCTGACTGGTGTGAGGTGGTATCTCATTGTGGTTTTGATTTGTATTCCCTGATGCCGAGTGATGTGGAGCATTTTTTCATGTATCTGTTGGCCATTTGGATGTCTTGTTTGCAGAAATGTCTGCCCATTTCTTGACTGGATTATTTGGGTTTTGGGTGTTGAGTTTGGTAAGTTCTTTATAGATTTTGGACACTAGCCCTTTATCTGATAAGACATTTGCAAATATATCTTCTCCCATTAGGGAGGTAGGTTGCCTTTTAGTTTTGTTGACTGTTCCTTTGTTGTGCAATACTGAAAGTAAACATAAGTTGGTGCTTTGTTTTTTGTTTTTTTTTTTTAAGATTTTATTTATTTATTTGGCAGAGAGAGAGAGAGATCACAAGTAGGCAGAGAAGCAGGCAGAGAGAGAGAAGGGGGAAGCAGGCTCCCCGCTGAGCAGAGAGCCCGATGCGGGGCTTGATCTCAGGACCCTGAGATCATGACTGAGCTGAAGGCAGAGGCTTAACCCACTGAGCGACCCAGGCACCCCTGGTGCTTTGTTTTTGTTGGGTTTTTTGTTTACTGCATTTTGTAATCCTAAATACCCTAGTGGGAAAATATGTATTCACTTCATTGATCAAACTGGCCCTGTAAAATTGGTTTTTATGTATATGGATGATGCATCTTTGCAAGCAATCAGCCACATCTTCGTCTAGCTCATTACTGTATTCAGTTCTGATAATCAATTTAGTTTTATTTGGCACACATGTTTTGACCCTTTCCTTGGGCAGGGCCCTGGGAACCCAGATAAATAAAACACAAGTCAATCAGACAAAGACAATTACTGTATGATTTCACTCATATGTGGAATTGAAGAAACAAAAAAGGATTATAGAGGAAGGGAGGGAAAAATAAAATAAGACGAAATCAAAGAGGGAGACAAATCATAAGAGAGACTCTTAACTATAGGAAACAAACTGTGAGGGTTGCAGGGGGTGAGGTAGGGGGTGGGGGTAACTGGGTGATGGGCATTAAGGAGGACACATGATGTAATGAGCACTGGGTATTATATACAACTTATGAGTCACTGAACTCTACCTCTGAAATTAATAATATACTATATGTTAATTGAATTTAAATAAGATAAAATTTTTAAAAAGTCTTGGCCATTGTCCTCTAGGAGCTCAGTGCAGCATGGTTCTGTCCTTGCAAAAGACCAGAGACCACACTAAGCTAAGTGCTGCTTTGGAAGAGCTTTGGATATACTAAGGAGGGAGGGGATGGGGTCATGGGGAGTCTGCAGAGAAGGATCTTCCTTCCTGTTCTTTGGGAGTTGGGTGGTGCTGCCTCGATGACTTAGAATGGCCGTAGCTTGGGAAGGACCTTAGAAATCCTCCCTCTTGAGTCAGATGAGGTGACCAATATGTAAGATACTAGGTGTTTTATTAGGGACAGCCCTGAAATACATGAAGCACGTTGTCTTCTATAAGAGAAAGACAGTTTTTCCTCATGATCTCATCATATAAGTATGTGAAGATTGATTTTACTCTATTTGAAGCAACTGTGCATACATGGGATATCCTCAGGAAACCATAGAATTGCTCATTTCTTTGTGAAAAATGCAACAAACATTTTTTTTTAAGTTTTATATATTTAAGTAATCTCGAACTCATGACCCTGAGATCAGGAGCTACATGCCCTTCCTGCTGAGCCAGTCAGGTGCCCCACAACAAATATTTTAAATTCCATAAAGCCAGTCCTCAGTGATAACTGCTCAGGTCCCTAACTAGATAAGTGTCATGTGACTCCATTACTTTTTTCACAGGTACATATCTACAGATGCGTCCTTTCTATTCTTACTCATTTCTATTGGAGTCCCTCATAGGTAATGGTGAACACCGTAAAATAGGGGAGATAGGCTAGGAAAATATATCACCTAGAATGTGATTATCTTATTGAAGACTGGCAGTATTTATACTGAACAAAAAATCAAGGAACATGTAATCACAAAGAACTAAATATAGTACTTTAACAGAAACAAAGCTAATTAATGACATATTATTAGAAACTCAAATTAATACCTTTGAGAGTTCTCCATAAAATCACAAAAACTGGTAATAATTGTATGAATTTGTACAAAGCGATCTCTTAAATTCTAGAGTTTAGTTATGTTCCCTTATCTGGGAAAACTCACAAATGTCACAAATGAATGCCATCTTCAGGGTTCTAAGTGTAACACTAATTCAAAAACCCATTATCACACTTTTTTGGGTTCAGGTCCTTTTTTCTTCTAATCTATAGCAAGACCCTGCTGAGTTTTACTGGCTCAAAAACCACGAATGGGGTCCATGGCTGTGGGTCCCCAGGTGAGCACTGTTGCACTGCGGTGGGTCTAGGTGATAAGGCTCAAAGCAGAAGTATAGGGTGAAGGCTAGAATGCACTTGAGAAGCCCCAGCATTGACTCCACCAGCTTTGCTGCCTGGAGTCCTGACTCCATGGTCCAAGGAATCTTGGTGAAGAGTTGGGGAGACATCAGGCTAGAGCCCAAGGACATGGTAGATTTTAAGACTCATTTGTTGTTTAAAATTCTAATTTCAGAAATCATTAGAGCCCCTTCTCTCACTTTCTCTTTTATAAGCTGCTTACTTTTAAATCATATATGTTTATTTTGAAATTATTCACCAAGATCTATAAAAACAAGTATCTGAAGGGGAAATAAAAGTGTGTTCCAATATATTGAGTTGTTTGGATTTTTCTAAAGCTGTCATTTACTTTACACTATGGATTTCTTTCTTATAAAACATTACTTTGTATTCATATTGCTTTTTCTTTCCCTTTTCAGTTTAAATCATCTAAAGACTTTAACAGGAAGAGTATAAAATTGGGAGAAAATAGCAATTTCCTTTCATAAATGAACTTGTGATTACTTAAGCACCTCACATGTTTATCTGGGGAAAGACTTCAGGCCTGGAGAAGCCCTCGGATGTTTTTCAGTAGATAAACTGGAGGGTCTCAGGAATGTGCTCACAGCCTTTCTCTGCTAGTGGGAGACCAAGGACCTCTTTTTGTTCTTTGCTTCTTTGCCCTTTGAATCTAAAACATGCATTTTGGAGATTCATATTTCATATCTGAAACAATCCAGTTCAATCCTGTTCATTCTTACAGCTCTGATTCTTTTAACCAGGCACATAGGATGTAGTCTCCTACTTGAGGGGCATAAAAATGATGTCATAAGGACTCCGCTTTTATTTATTGCTCTTTACCATTTCCATTGTGCTTTTATGTGTATTTACTTTAATTCTTATAACAGCCATGTATGGAAGACTAGTAATTTTTAATTTGTATTTTATTTAAGAGGATAAAAGCTCGGGGAAGCCAAATGTTCACTGCTGACAGTAGAACTGGCGTCTCTTTGGGTCACAACCTTAAGCCCCTCTTGCTTCAATGTATGGCAGCTGTGGGTGTGGTAGACCGCTCCCTGTGTGCGCACGTTTGTGTTGGATTTTTTTCCATATCCGTTAATCAGGAACCCATTGAACATCTCCAGCATGTCTGAAGAGGAGGAGCTAGAAGTCTGTATCCTCATCCTTTCCATTACATTGAAGAAATGAGATGTATCTGGTCATTCTTTTGATGACAAGGGTGTGACCCAGTGGTCTCATCGAGGCCTCTCTTAGCAAAGGTGGTGAGACACTAAGAGAAAGACACAGGCACTTGATCCCGGTCTTAGGATGATTTTTCCCTGCTCTACTTATGGTGAGGATGGCATAGAGAAAAAGCCTTTCCTTTCTGCCTGTTCCCTTTGTTCCCTCTCCTGCTCTGAACGCTTTCCCTCTAAGCAAGACAAGGTGGCTCTGAGATTTCACCCTCCTTGGAAGAGCTGTTCATCTGTCTCCAAATGATTCCTGGCCAGGGAAGCTGTAGCCAGGATAATCCTCCTTTAGAGACAGACTTAAGCACGTGGGTGCCCTGTCTACTGTTTGAATCTCAAGACTGTAGCGCTTTCCCCACGTTGAATCCAGGCTTGCTTTAACAAGCTTGTGTCTGAGAGGGCTTCATATCCTCATTTCCAGCTTTATGTGCTCTTGAGGAAAAGTAATATCCTGAATCATTTAACAAGTCTGGTCCCCCCAAAGGGTATCAAGGTATCACTGTTTCCTGGTATTTCTTTCAGTTCAGTAAACCCAGTGGCAGTAGCTATGCCAAGACCTCTGTTGGTCCTTGTCCAACCCCTTCAGCATGAAAAGTTGCTTTTCTTAGCCTCCTGTGAAGGACATGCTAGTGCAGTATTAAAGAGAATTCACCCATTTCCCATCCAGTTCTGTCCCCTGATTCCCATATCTATTTCCCAGCTCCACCCAGATAGAAACTCTGGAGCTGTGAGTGTGGTCATTGTAGTGGACACTGTGCTAACACAGTGGTGAGGTGGGTCGGGTACCACCTCCATTCTCAAACTAGGAGAGAGACAGTTAATTAAAATACAAGGCAGCCCACTTCTGGGTCTCCATACCCATTAGCTTGAAATAGCTAATTCTGTACAAAGAATAGAAAAACATCATAGAGGAAGTGCTATTTGGACTAACCTTTAAAGAATGAGAATTCTCTACTCAAGTATAAGTGTCAAAAGGACATTTTAGGCAGAAAATGTTTGCTGAAAGCAGAGAGAAGATGCAGTGTTTTATGCATGTACGTGTGTGTAAGACTGGGATGTACATCAAGATTCAAGGCGGCAGAAGAGGGACATTAATGTTTCAAATAATAAATGCTGTAGTATTCAAAGAAAGATTATTTTCGTCTAGAAAAGGTTCTTGTCTTAGCCTTACTTGCGTCTTTGGCCAAACAGCCATGCAGATTTAGTGGATGGTGAATAAATATTTATGAAGCATAATTTAATTGAAATGCTATTCAAACTGGATTTTTTAATGTGGTTAAGATTCAGGCCAAGGGGAAGATGGAGATTTTGGATAAAGATACCGTTCAGATTTCCTTTTGATGTTGTATGATGTCTGTAGATACTTATTTAGGGCCTACTGTGCGTCCGGTGATGGGCTAGGAGCTGGGGATGCACTTACGTAAAAACAGATCATACCCAGTGGACACCTGTTCATGCCTTTACTACTGAATTTCTCCTCAATCCTTGGATCCAGATCATTCAGGTTCCTTTTCCTCTGGCTTCCCTAAGTACAAAGCAGAGGTGAAACATGGTCGATCCCTGGACGTAAGAAGATGTGCAGCTCATCTCCCCATTCAGGCGGCCTCTAACACTAACAGGCACTTTGTGCATAGGCATATCTGAAACATCGACAGGCCGTCTAGTTTTCCCACAGTTAAGATGATCAAGCCTGTGGGGTGCCTGGGTGACTCACACAGTTAAGCTCCAACTCTTGATCTCAGCTCAGGTCTTGATCTCAGAGTCATGAGTTGAAGCCCCATGCTGGACTCCTACTTTAAAAAAAAAAAAAAAAAGTTATTAAAAAAAAAAATCCAGGTGCCTGGGTGGCTCCATTGGTTGAGCAACTGCCTTTGGCTCAGGTCATGATCCTGGAGTCCTGGGATCGAGCCCTGTGTCAGACTCCTTGCTCAGCGGGAAGTCTGCTTCTCCCTCTCTCTCTGCTTACCACTCCCCCTGCATGTGCACTCTCTCTCTGTCAAATAAATAAAAATAAAGTCTTTAAAAAAAAAAAAAAAGATCAAGCCAAGCAGCTTCAAATTTTCCTGTTCTTCAAAGGAAAGTACTTTTTCTAACTTATTTTTTTCTGAATTATGTTCTTGAATATACACTTTATCAGCCATGTAGACACTATAAAAGAGGAGTGTCAGAAGTCACTGTCAAATGGTTGGTCATGTCAGAATTGTATACCTGGAAAAAATAATTGAATTACTTGGCAACTCTACACCATGGTTCTGCAGGTTGGGTTTTTTCCACCCTGTAACCATTACGTAATTCAGGCAGATTGCAAATTACCTCTGTGTTTGTTCCCTCCCTTCCAAAGGTTTGATCTTGCCCAAGTATTAATACTCATAAACTTTTATGACCAAATTATTTGACAGTAAGAAGCATGTAAATAGGAAGCTTATGCCAACACGATTTCCTGCAGTTTCTGTTCTCCATAAGAAGATCATTCTCCACTTTGATTTCTTCTAGATTACATTCTATGACAATTCGTAGAAGAACATTAGGAAACCGAATAAGGCGCCACATTTTCATGAAAATGTGTATGTCAACTCTAAAATTATATGTAATTGTGTTTAAATCTAATGTTCAAAAAAACTCCTTTCCTGTTTTTTTTTAATTCCTTTTTTTTTTTTTTTTCATTTCTCCTATGGTCGTATAATTGAATCCCCAAAGTAAATACTCAATTATACGAGTAAATACTCGTATAATTGAATCCCCGGAGTAAATACTTAGATTTCTCCTAATACTAGAATCATGCTGAGAAAAGCAACGTGTTCTGGGATTACCCTGTGAAATATAAAGAAAACAGTTCATTATGGAAGAATATTCTCTCATGTGTCACCACCTGCATGCGTGTCAAATGGTGGTTCTTCCCAAAGTGTTGGGGACTTTTTTGGATACCATCCCTGGCCTTCTGGGCTTTTTCTGGCCCCCAGACCTCTTCTCTGGGAGGTGTGGGGAAGGGAACGGTCTGGCAGGTAGAGGGTGTTACTGGCATTGGTGAGAGTGGGTGGACTGCGTGTGATGGGGAGCAGTGATAAGTAAGGAGCTATCACCTGTAAGCCTTGGAGAACAGGTGAAGTAACATGGATCTAGAAGAGCCCCCAGTCCCAGAGACAGTGACCTCAGCCACAAAAAGATCAGCTGTAGAGAGAGGTCCACTGCATAAAAGTGGACTGCGGGTTTGTTCTGGGCAGTTCATACCACTATATCTTGCACTGTGTGAAGAGCTTCTTCGTCAGCTAGGATACCAAGAGTTTACATAGTGGCCTAGCATGGCCTGTTGGAAGAGTGATACGGTAGACATTCCTTAAGAAACTGGGAGGAGTGCATAGGCTTTAGGTCTCTTGCCATTATCTCACTTTCCCTTAAAATAGGTGTGTCCTAAAAATTGGAGCTTCAACATGGTATACTTTAGGGGCACCTACGTGGCTCTGTTGGTTATGCTTCCGATTCATGATTTCATTGCAGGTCATGATCTCAGGGTCATGGGTTCAAGCCCTAAATGGAGGGTGGTGTCTGTGCTCAGCAGGGAGTCTGCTTGAGATTCTCTTCCTCTGCCCCTCCCCCCCACTCATAAGCTCACATTCTCTCTCTCAAAACAATCAATCTTTTTTAAAAATGGCATACTTTAGGCATTTTTCTATAAAGACACTTGTGCCCAGAAATAAGCATATTTATTAATAAGCAAATAACCAAATTAATTTGCCTCTCTTCTTGGCTTATAAAGCTTTGAGCAGTTACTACAGCCAGTCTTTCCAGCATCCCATGACCCACTGCCCCTAGCCTACATTTGCCCTAAATCATCTTTCACCAATGTCCTAATTCCCTCTTTGCTTGGAATGCCTTCTTTGAGGGCCATCTCCAATGCTAGCTTCCTCCCTTTCTTCCAGATGTGAGCTCTCCCTGTTCTCAAAGTTCAGATTTCTACAAAGTCTTAAGGTCATTGAGTACCTAAAATCTCAACATCAGAGGTTATGAAGCTCCTTGAGGAGCAGAATTGACCATGCAAGTTGAACTTGAGTTAATCTGTTTGAGAATATTGCTTATTCTTTCTTGGCATTTTCTTGGGCAGAATGTTAAACATTAATGCCTTTAGATTTATGTGTCTCTGCCATATCCTTGAGCACTTCTAGTTTTGTGTGTTTGCCGATTTTCCTATTTCTCTGAGCTCTCAAAACTAAGTTACTTCTTTAAAATCCAATTCCTCGATAAGTATTGGTGGTTTATTGATTTTTCATTGATTAATGAAGGGACATCCTTATATGTCTCCTACAGACAGGCATTTCTTTAGCATAACCAAAAAATTAGAAACAATCTTTTTTTTTTTCCTTTTCAGAATCTTGCCACCTCCTTAAGCTTTCTGTGATGAAAATACTCCCTTTTTACCTAGTCTTGTAATTTCAACACTTCAAACAAAATTGTCCTTTGAAGTAGAGGAGGTAATACAAAACAGTGGGAAAATACCACGTGCAAATGTAAAGAGACTTTGTTCCCTGATGTCACAGCTTTAAGAAGCTGGTGCTGATGACCGAAATAAGAAAACTGACTCCTTCAGACTGAGCTTCATATGTACCTCTCTAACTTGTTTTTCATTTGTAAGAAAGGCTTTTTGTGCTTCCTTTTCTCCTCTTCCTGGAATGCCAGATTCTAACTTTAGTTCTATTCTGGGAGTCAAGCCTTTGGGACATCTCACTGCCAGTTTCGGTATCAGACTCTCTGGAAGCCAGTGACCTTTTGTCCTGCACACCACGCCTGCCTGTGCTCCAAGTGCTTCTACTTCCTTCATTCCTGATGCCCTTGTAGAAGTCAGATCTTTCTGTACGAAGCTGGATACCTTGTACAAGACAGCTTGTTGTGGTAAAATTTGAGCCCATTACTCTAAAGGCCATCACTGGTGTTAGAAGCTAGAAGTCAAACCAGGCTCCCAGCACTGGATTGTCCATTAGCAGATGTAAAGAAGTATTTTTTTTTTTTAAAGATTTATTTATTTTAGCACACATGTGGGTGCATGCAAGATGGGGAGAAGCAGAGGCAGGGGGAGAGGAAGAAAATCCTCAAGCAGACTTCACACCGAGCACAAAGCCCAGGACCGGGCTCGATCTCACGACCTTGAGATCATGACCTGAGCCGAAATCAGGAGTTGGATGCTTAACAGACTGAGCCACCCAGGCACCCCTGAAAAGAAGTATTTCAGACCAACAAGATAATTCTTCACCTTCCACTTCTTTTAATTGGCTGAATCTTTTTCTGTATCAATAGGCAGATTTGAAGTTTTGTGTTTTTCCCTAAAAGCATTAAAATAGAAGATGACAAGTTATAGGGTTACTTGCCATTTAGTTGGAAAAAACAAAACAAAAACAACTAGAATTAGTCTGGTTATACTTCAGTGTCTTTATATTCTTATTTTCAACTGAGAGTTAGAAAAGTTTCTATAAAAATTTTCACAAATACCTCTAGTTAGATATCAGCTCTCTTCTGTGTATTACAGATTTCTATCCATTATAATCTGTAATAATTGCTCTAAAATTTACCTTTTATCTGAGAACACTGATACCTAAATCTTAAGGGCTATTTCACATGTAAATTTTTGCTACATTGACATTCCTTTTGAAAAATATTTTTTATTCTTCTATGATTTTTTAGAAGCACCTTTAAATCAACTCAGTACACCAGTCTTACTATCTGATCAGTTTTTTCTTAATGGCAGATCTCACTTTTAACACTGCTCTGCAATTTTCTTAGTTAAAAACCCAATTTAAGGGTAACATTACCTTTCTAAAAGTATTCTTGCTTCATGGGGTACCTGACAGGCTCAGTCGTTTAAGCGTTTTACTCTTGATTTCAGCTCAGGTCATGATCTTGGGGTCATGAGATGGAGCCCTGTGTCAGGCTCTGTGCTCAGCGGGAAGTTTGCTTAAGATTCTTTCTCCCTCTCCCTCTGCCCCTACTCCTGCTCACACGCACTCTCTTTCTAAAATAAATCTTTAATAAAAATGAAGAGTATTCTAGTTTCTTAAAGGCAGGTTATAAGCACAGAATGTTAGTGCCTTTAGCTGCAATTTGCTGCAGACTTACATGATTTTAATTTTTTATTTTTATGGAATTCTACAGTATTACTTTCAGGCATACAACATAGTGACCAACAGTTATATACGTTATGAAACGTTCACCATGGTAGGTGTAGTTCATCTGTTACCATACAAATATTACTGTTGGTATTTCTTATACTGCACTTGTCATTTCTATTTCTTATTTCATAATGAGAAGTTATAGGATACTTCAAAAGGTTTTATATCCTCTGAATTAGTAAAAACCTAAGTGTGCATATCAGATGAGAGCCCAGCCACGTGGTTTGGCAAGGTCTTGTAATATATCCGCTGATACTCTTCAAAATCCGTCTGCCTGAATAGTGATTGCTGGCACATTTCTTTCTCTGTAAAGGAGGAGATGAAAATGTCCTGTGACAGCTTACTCTTTATGTGGAAAAGGGAAAGGATGGGGTGCTTTTCAGCACGCTGCACCATTCATCTGAGCCTGCTCTGTCTACGTCTGCGGGAGTTGAAATCTTCCTGCTGGTTATTACTCCTTTTCCTCTTTCTAAAATCAGTTTGAAAGTTACTTGTCTTTGGGACTTGTTTAAAATATGAATAAAAAGTTTGACATAACTCCAAACAGTGGGAAGGAGCAGGAAGCTGAGTGGAGGACCGTGGGAATTCCAGAGAACAAGCTCTGTGGAAGCTAGATTTCTGCACTCTGGATCTTTCTTTCTGCACTTGTGACTTGGGGCAGGTGAAGCAGACAGTGTCCTAAGTTCACTCCAATGGCATGAAATAATACCGTGGTAACCAAAGCTAGCAAGCTGCTGTCTGTGCCAGGAATGTGGGACATGCCCGTAAAAACAAAAACAGAGCTACTACTAACTTAATCGTATTTTTGTTGGATTGGGAAGATGCAGCTGAACTTGAGGATTTTTAAATTCCTTTAAGATGTTAGTGTTTCAAAGCATTATTTCCCAGTGGCCATTAAGCTCAAGCCTTGCATTTGTGTAGGGAGGGAGAGTTCTGCTGATGTCCTGGAAATCTGTGACCCTGTGTTCTGCAGCCTCAATTCCCTTGATAAGAAGCCCTGACTTCTCAGAGGGGAATAGGATACTGCCTTCAGCTAGAGGTGAGAGCTTCAGTTACAAACTGAAGTCACACCAGATTAAGGAATGACAGGGCTGAATGCAAAAATAGAGCTGGAATGATCCTGATTATTGTGTAAAACAATATTCCGATAGGAAAGATCTTTACTAAGTCAGCCGTGGAAGGTGCCAGAACATGCAGTTCTGTTGCTGAGTGTGTAAATATCCGGAGCTCCTGGAGGAATACACGGGAGAGCCGTAATCCAGAAGGGGCGTGTGTGCCCCCGCCTTCCAGGAGCATGAGTCCAGACGCAGCCGCGCCCCTAGTGTCTCTTCCAGCAGCTAGGATAAGAGATGGTGATGGCTAGAAGCAAGAGTGCTGGCAAAGTCTTAGTCATTTGAGAATGAAGCATTATTGTCTCCTGATTAGCAGAAGTATCAAGTATCCTTGAAAAGAGACATCATGGCAGAGAATTAGAGAATCATCTAATTTTAGAGCTTAGAGATGTGTCCAAACCTGACGTTTTGCAGATAGGAATATTGCTGGCTTAGAAAGGTTTGATGATCTGTCACAGTCCGTTCAGGATGATTAAGGCTTAGATCCAAGGACCAAAAATTCAGTTCTCTGTCCTCCTCTGCCTACTTCCTGGGCAAGAGACACTACAAGAGAGACTAAGGGTAGCTTGAGAAAAGAAGCTTTGCCACAAATCATTCACCTGCAAAGAAAGATATAATTGTGTGGATATGTCTGGCAAATTAAAGTTGTCATTCTTCTGACCTTTCATCAGTACCACTTAAGATGGTAGAAAGTTGTAATTGAATCCAGTGATACAGACATTTCTGTGTAATCGCTCCTTGGCCTGTGAGAACATCAGGTGGGCAAATTGAGTAGCTCTTTTGTGGCAAAACCCAATATAGCTTAATGTCTTCAGCACAGATGATGTCACATTCCCGGGAAGGCGCTTGGAGATTCTGGCAACATAATATATATGTATTAACTTTATATATATACACATCACATAAATATATAAAACTAAATTCTTACCTGTGTACATATACTGGAATACACGGGAACAAACAAATGAACCATCCATCCAGCCCAAGATTGTCCTGTGATGAGGAAAGGGATCATTGACACTCCACCCCTGACATCAGCCTGAAAGGTTCATGGGATTTCTTGCAGTTTATTTCGTGACTTCTTACTGAATTATAATCTAGAAAAATTTCTGAACCTTGAAATTTCAGTTATCATTTCCTAGAAGCAGCATAGGAGAAGAGGAAATATTAAGGAAATTGAAGTTCAGATCAGAGTATAAATTCCTCTTCTGTTATTTTTATTATGGATAACTTTCTGAACTTTGTTCCCAAATCTCTAAAATAGGGTGGTGGCGATGAAAATATCCCGGTGAGGTTCCAGATGTTAAAAATAGATGTGAAACCTTTAACAGATTTCCCATAAACATGGGTATTTTCATTTCTTACCTCTGCATAATCTATAAACTAATATTTCCTTTTGTGTTTTCTGGACATTTCCCTTTAAAAATATCAATTTATCCCGATATTAATGCCATGTCAAATCCTGCAATCTGGTAGAAATGAGCTTATCTTCTCATGCTTTTCATGATTCCATGACTTAAATCCTATGGCCTTGAATCTTTTGAGTATAAGAAGTCATTTTTGAGTTCTGCCTTCATACCATGCCTCACCTAGTCATTTTGGATCCTGTCCCCGAACTTTTTAGCTCTACTAGGTCCCTTCTGATGTTTAACAACTGAAACCATTCTTATGGCTGTAGGTACAAACATAGCATGGCACTCTACAAAGAATATTTTCCTTTTTTCTATTTCCTCATCATTTTCAAAACTTGTTGACCTTCATGACTGCAGAATACCTTGAGTTCATGGGCTCGGAGCATGGCCCCTCAATCTTGTTAATAAGCACAACATCCTAAATTTGGATTGCTTTTCCCAGATGTATCATATTCAGCCTTTTGAAGATTGTCTTTCCCCTTTCTGCAAACTTGGGTACCAGGGTGCTTCTTGTTTAGACTTCCTGTTAATTTTTACCCTGTTAGTTATTAAAATATATAGCAACTTTCCCTGTACTCTTATTTGGGACTTTGGTAACATTAGAATTTTACCGTCAGCCAGCCCTTGCTGCGGCTGAACTGCTGTAACCTGTAAACCTTGATTTGTTGACCAGATAGTTAAGGCCCCCCTGTACCAGGGACTGTATTAAAGGCTTGTATACAGAAGGAAGCTAGACAGATGAAGTGTTAGCACTCTTGAAACTTACATCGCGGTGAAGGGAAGGGAAACCACAGACCAATATAAGAATTAGTAAAATAGACCTAAAATAAGATGACATGGTGGAGAGTCACTTCAAATAAAGTCAGATGGAACTAGAGCATAGAGAAATTGACACTGCAAGAGAGACTAAGGGCAGTTGGAGCCATGACTTCAGTGAGAAGGTGAGAGGAGATGCGATGTAGAGCACAGCTGGAGGGTTCGCCTTGGATAGATGGCAGAATACAACAGCCTTGTTCAAGTTATGCCTTGGTTATAGTTTTCTGCCCCAACAGGAAGTCTTGACCATGTTCTTAGTAGCAACAATTAACTTCAAAGTATTCTTTCATGATGTTTCTTGGGCACTACAGATTTGGGGAACTGGATGTTGAAAATACCTAGACGGACATACCCAGGGGCAGTCACAACAAATCTTAAGCATAGTCCCCAAAGTCAATAAACTATTTCTTTAAAATTTTCAGGGGTTCCTTTGACTCTAGAGAATATGACCTATGACAGAATACCTTAAGTGATCAACTAATGTACCATTTACTGGAGATGCTCATATGATCTACTCTTTCTACATTGCTTGTTGGATTAAAAATGACCCTGCTTGTTTGACGCTCATGTGATTCTGAAAGCATAGAGGTGGGAAAAGCTGAGGATATAAAGAGAGTAAACTGTGCCATTGGCAATCTAATAATTTTTTTTTTTACTTTAGTGCACAAGCTTTTAGACCCTCAAAAATAGGAAAATGTTCCCAACATATTTTTTAAACTTAAAAAAATCATAAATAGGACAAAAGCACACAAAGTTTCAGCCTCATGAGTATAGATGCAAAAATCATAAAGCCTTTGTGAGTCTAAACCAGCACTGTAATAAAAACTTAGTAAACATCCCCATGTGGGACTTATACCAAGAATGCAAAGATGATTCAACTTTAGGAAATGGAGAATGTGATTGATCAGTTAATAGATCAAAGGAGAAAACATTTTTATTGTCTCTGTGGTTGCTGAAAAGGTAGATATCAGGATCCTTTCCTCATACAGCTATTGGTAAAACTCAGAAAAATATTTACATAGTATTAGAAATCAGTGGCCAATGACAGACTTAAAGAAGAGATATTCTCACTAAAGAAAAAAAGTGTATATATAAACAAATATACACACATAAAAATATATTACAAAATATAATTTTATGTATTATTTGTCTCTAGGAAACTGAAGGGAAACAACTGTGAATTTATTAGAACTCATGAGTTGGAAAATGAATGTTTAAAAACCAAATAGCCTAGATAAAATGGTTAAACACCTAGAAAGACATAACTACTGAAACTTAAAATAGAAATTCTTAATGGACCTATATAATAGGAAATGGAATTAGTAATTTTTGAAGAATCCCAGAAAGAAAAGCCAGAGCCTAGGTGACTTCAATTGTGAATTCTACCAAGTGTTTAAAAAAAAAAAAATTAACACCAATCCTTCACAAATCTTTTCAAAACATAAGAGGAAGAAACACTTTCTAACTTATTCTTTGAGGGCCAGTATCAACCCAAACCAAAGCTACAACAAGAAAACTACAGACCAGCATCTCTTATGAGTAGACACAATTTCTCAACAAAGTACTAGCAAAGTGGATCTGGCAACATGTAAAGAGGATTATGTGCCATAATCAAATGAGATTAATGCAAGGTTGGATCAAATGGGAGTAAAGAAACCAATGTAAAACATCATTTAATAGAATAAAGGACAAAAGCCATGTGATAATAGATGCAGAAAAAACATTTGACAAAATTCAACACCCTTTTGTTTTAAAAAATACTAAAGGAGAAACAGAAGGGAACTTCCTTGATCTGATAATGCTATCTATGAGAAACTTGGAGCTAACATCCTACTTAGTGGTGAAGAGCTAGATGCTCCCCCCACCCTCAAGACCAGACCAGGATGTTCGCTGTCAGCACTTTTTTTGACATTGTGCTAAAGGTTCAAGCCGTGGCAATTGGGCAAGAAAAATAAGCATTGAGTTTAGAAAGAAAGGGGGCGCCTGGGTGGCTCAGTGGGTTGGGCCGCTGCCTTCGGCTCGGGTCATGATCCCGGGTCCTGGGTTCGAGCCCCGCATCGGGCTTTCTGCTCGGCGGGGAGCCTGCTTCCTCCTCTCTCTCTCTGCCTGCCTCTCTGCCTGCTTGTGATTTCTCTCTGTCAAATAAAAAAAAAAAAAAAAAAATTATAAAAAAAAAAAAAAAAAAAAAAAGAAAGAAAATAAAATTGTCTCTGTTTATGGATGTCATGATCTTGTATGGGAAAAAAAAGTCCTAAGCCCCAAGCACCAAGAAACTATTATAACTGAAAAATGAGTTAAGCAAGGTTGCAGGCTATATAAGATCAATACCTGAAAATCAATTGTATTTCTTTCATACTAACAATGAACAATCCAAAAACAGAATTAAGAATACAATTCCACCTACAATAGCATTTTAAAAAATAAAAATTTAAAAGTGGAAGGCTTATATACTGAAAACTAGAAAATATCATTGAAAGAAACTAAGTGGAAAGACATCCCATGTTCATGGATTGGAAGACTAACTATTGTTAGGGCAATATTTTTCAAATCTCTAGATTCAGTCCAATCCCTATCAAAGTCTTAGCTGCCTTTTTAAAGAAATTGATGAACTGATCCTAAAACTAATATGGAAATGCAAGGAAACCAGAATACCTGTTTGGAAAAGAAAAGCAAAGTTGTAGGACTTCTGCTTTTGGTTTCAAAACTGAGTACAAAGCAACAGTAATCAAGACTATTACTGCATCAGGATAGATGTATAAATAGAATTAGGAGCCCAGAAATATACCCACACATTGATAGCTAATTGATATTCAACCAGAATGCCAAGACAATTGAAAGTATAGTCTTTTCAACAAATGGTGCCATGACAACTGTCACATGCAAAATTATGAAGTTAGACCCAAATGTTACACCTATATATACGAGAAATAATTCAAAATGGATCATTGACATAAATGTATGAACTAAAACTACAACTTTTAGAAGAAAATGTAGGTGGAAATCATTACGCTTTTGGGTTAGGCAGTGGTTTGTTAGAAATGACAAAAGCCCAAGTGAAAAAAAAAATTGTGCTTCATTAAAAGTAAAAATGTGTGTTGCGTGCCTGGGTGACTCCATTGGTCAGGCATCCAGCTCTGTAATTTCAGCTTGGGTCATGATCTCAAGGCTGTGGGATTGAGTCCCATGCCGGGCTCCATGGTCAGTGAGGAGTCTGCTTGAGATTATCTCTCTTCCTGTCCTTCTACCCCATTTGTATACTTGCACTCTCTCTCTCTATCATAAATAATAAAATCTTAGAACAAAAGTAAAAATGTATGTGCTTCAAAAGATACTATCAAGGGCACCTGGGTGGCTCAGTCAGTTAGGCGTCTGCCTTTGGCTCAGGTCATGATCTCTGGATCCTGGGGTCAAGTCCCGCATGGGTCTTCCTGCTTAGCGGGGAGTCTGCTTCTCTCTCTCTCTCCCTCAGCCCCTCCCCACTGCTCATTCTCTCTCTCTCTCAAATAAATAAATAAAATCTTTAAAAAAAAAAAGATGCTATCAAGAAAGTAAAGACTATCCACAGAAAGGAGGAAGTATTTGCAAATTAGATACCTGATAAGAGACTTGACCCTAAAATGTAGAAAAAACTTTCATTGATAAAAAGAAAAATAACCCACTTTATAAATGAGCGAAGCATTTTGCATAAACATTTCTCCAAAGAAGATCTATAAATGGCCAAAAAGCACATGAAAAAGATGTTTAACATTATTAGTCTTCAGGGAAATCAAATCAAAATTTACACTGACTAGGATGACTAGAATCAAAAAGACAATTTTTTGGTGGTGAAGATGTGGAGAAACTGGAACCCTCATACATTGCTGTAAAATAGAAAACAGTTTGGCAGTTCCTCAGATGTTAAATATAGAGAGAGGTGTATCACAGCCCAAGAGAACTGAAAACTTAAGTCTACATAAAATCTTATACATGAGAGTTCATCGTAGCTTTGCTCATAATAGGCCAAAAGTGAAAACCCAGACGTTCATCAGCTGATAACAAATCAATAAAATGTGGTATACGCACACAATAGAATATTTTTAAGCCATAGAAAGGAATGTAAAGTTCTGATACATGCCACAACATGGATGAACCTTGAAAAGATTTTGCTAAGTTAAACCAGACACAAAGACCGCAAGTTTTATGATTCATTTATATGAAATGTCCGGAATAGGCAGACCCATAGAGACAGAAAATAGATTAGTGGTTGGTTACCAGGATCCGGGGGTAGGGGAGAGAGTGGCTGCTAATGGATATGAAGTTTATTCTGGTGATAATGAAAACCTTCTGGAATTAAATAGTAGTGATGGGTGCATGATTCTGTGAATACCTTCAATGACACAGAATTGTATATAATTGACCCTTGAACAACATGGGTTTGAACTGTCCCTTTCCATTGATATGTGGATTTTTTAAAAGATAAGTACAGTACAGTATCAGAAATACAGTTTCTCCTGTGATTTTCTTAACATTTTCTCTAGCTTGCTTTATTATAAGAATATAGTATTTGGATAGAATACATGTACACATCCAAAACATTTTGACTGTTATCGGTAAGGCTTCTAGTCAACAGTAGGCTCTTAGTAGTTCAGTTTTTTGGAAGTCAAAAGTTACCTGCAGATTTTCAACTGTGTGGGAAGGTCAGCACCACTAGCACTCATGTTATTCAAGGGTCAACTGTACTTTAAAAAGCTGGACTTTGATATGTGAGTTATATCCCAAAAGAGCTGATATTTAGTAAATTTCTACTTTTTTAAAGAAAATGTATTCTCTATATGCCATGAATGACAAATATAAAAATAGAAAGGCAAGAATAAATGGATGATGAAATTTAAGACAATTAAATTTTGAGAAAAAGGGAAATTATACTGCAGATAATAGTATATAGTATAATATTTGATTAACAGAGTATGAACTTAACCACTGGGACAGACCAAAATAAATCTAAGTCTAGAAAGAGACCTAAATGCATGTATTAGGAAACCAATATATAGTAAAACTAATCCTTTTCCTCAGTGGGAAAAATACAGTTTATTCATGAAATGATGACATTCAACACCTAGCTGACTTTAACAGTTGGCATTTGCCGTTGAAAATAGCAAAAAATAATCCTGGCAAGCTTAGGCAGAGACACATTTACAGGAAGAATATTTGGTAGCTCAGTCAATAGGAAACCAGGCTAGAAGCTGGAAACAGAGCCTCCCTTGTGCCGCTCGCCTAGGATGCCACTGTGTTGCTGTCACAGGACTCTAAATCCCACCCATGCCACCATGACTAAATTCTAATAGTCCCTGTGTATGTCTGTCACTATTAAGACTGTGAGACCTAGGCGGAGCCCAGGACATAGCCTCGCATCTTTCCTGCTGGGGATGGGGAAAATGTTATCTGCTCACCATCAGTACTGTGGTGGGAGGCAAGGCACTGTCGCATCAACCCAGACAGGAAGGTGCCCAAATGTTGGTGAGCCAAAAATGACAGATTCCTACTAACATTTGGAGTAACTAAAATTAGAGCCATCCTTTATGATATGGACCAAAATAAATTCTACATGAATTCAGAATGTAAATGTGAATCTTGAGACCATAAAATACTTGAAGAAAATATATGTGAATATTTATCTAATCTTGGGTTGGGAAAGTTGCTTAGCATGAAAAAAAAAAAAAATCAGACAACCATTAAACATGTCAGTAGAGACCATTAACGACCCAGAAGGGAATCAGTCTGTTAGATTAAAGGGGAAAAAAAAAATAGAATGGTATATACCAGAACATTAACAGTGGTTCTCTCTCTCTCTTTTTTTAAGATTTTATTTTATTTATCTGATAGAGATCACAAGTAGGCAGAGAGGCAGACAGATAGAGAGGGGGAAGTAGGCTCCCTGCCGAGCAGAGAGCCCCACATGGGGCCCGATCCCAGGACTCTGAGATCATTACCTGAGCTGAAGGCAGAGGCTTAACCCACTGAGCCACCCAGGTGCCCCAACAGTGGCTCTCTTTAGGTGAACTAGAAATGGTTTCTCCTTTTTTCCTGTTTCAAGTTTGGTTTTCTTTCCAAAACCTGTTACTACTTTTTAAATTTGGGTAATGAGTGAGTTGGTTGGTTGGTTTGTAAGAATACATAGGTGTCTGGATCTTTAGAAGTACATTTCATGCTAAACACCACAGAAGGAAGAATAACTCTTCCAAAAGTGGATAATGAGACAGTTATGTTTAGATACCCCATCTCTTGTTTAAAAAAAAAGAAAAAATGTTCAAATGGCTATTGGAATTTGTTCCATGTGGGGGCACTTCAAAAGGAAGACCTGAATAATTGAATTATGACTTTAAGAATGCCCAAGATCATGATGTTTCTCTTATCTCCTCCAGTGTTTGTTTTTAAAAGAGCCCATCTCCTTGCATAGGAATATACTAGTTTGTCCTCAGGGTATTGGAGTCTAAGGGGACACCTCACAGATGCCAAGATTCTGGAGGTGGTATTTACTGTGGTCTATATTTCACTACCTTATACTCTTACCTACAAACAATGAGCTGCCTCACCATTTCCTGTTGAGGCAGCTGTTAGATTCCCAGTACCTTATTCGATCTTGGATTCCTGTCTCAGTAAAGGAAGCTTAGTATCTCTGGCCTAAGAGATGAGTTGGTTTCTCCCAATGTAAAGGTGAATCTCCCGAATGGAATAAAGAGCTTCTCACAGAAACCTTGATACCAGAGCATGAGGGGAGCCTTTCATGTTCCAGAAAGGCCATCACTGGCACATTACAGAGACAGACCAAGAGATCTGGAGCAGGAAAGAGAACACAGAAATGCCAGCTTGTTCCCCTTCTTGCCACTCAATTGCTTTTCCTCCTTGTAAAAGAAAAATAATCATTCGGGCTTTGAATTTCCTTTGTAAATGCCTATAGCCTTAACTATTAAGAAGATGTGAATCAGTAAACATGATCTCTCTGGGATTTTCTAGTGGAAATTGTCATGATGTAAGAGTTCTTCATAAATATATATGTATGTATATATATATATATATATAT